>NC_080425.1:9431305-9708805 GCF_029873635.1 Malania oleifera | reverse complement strand
CATCAAGATAATTAGTTTCACGTCTCAACCCTATTCAGATCCATCTTTCATCATCTTTCAAGCCTAGATGATCCTTATTGGCATCGATCACACACTTAGTCCTCTAATTGTTAGGACGTCAGAAGAATTAGTTTCACCTCTTAACTTTTTCTATAATGTCGCTCACTCATACTTATGAACCGTCGACTCTGATACCACTTATTAGCACCTGAGGAGTCCATGGGTGAGCTTGATACACATGGGTGAGCACCAACTTGATACAAAAGTTTAAGCTTATTGCGTCTTAAGCCTAATCATGTATATAAGCACTCATTGTCCACTCTATTTTTCCAATGTGGGACAAACTCACAAGTAGAATTTTCAACACCTCCAATTAAGATTCGATGAACAGGCACAAACTTCCCTTGGTATTTGCCAAAAAGTAAGGTCAAAAAAGGAATAAAAGTGTCCCAATTAAAAATCACATACATGTCGAGAGTTCCATGGGGGTTTTCAAATTTCAAAGGTTAGTATTTTTTATTTATTTATTTTTTTGCCATATTGAGAGGATTCTATTGAATTTTTTAAACCTTAGGAGATGTTCATATCTTTTTACCAAACCTCTAGGTTGTTTCTTTTACTGTAAAAAGTATCATGTTCATTAATAATAATAACATATTCCTAAAACCAAAACTTTTTTATGATCATACTCGTGTGATAAAAATTAGTTGACAATTTTACCTTTATAATCTTTAATGTTTTAATTGTTGATTTCATTTGTGTCTTTAGTGTAGTTTTGAGTTTTTAAATTCATAACTTTCTTATCATTATTTTAGTTGATACTAGCCAAGGAAAAACTTTAGAAATATATTTTTCAGTTTATAAATACCTCAATTAGAAGTCTATAAATTCATCAATTGGTTCCACCAACAAAGTATCGTAGGTATCTTATAAACATTATTATTATTTTTTTATAAAGAAAGATCTAGGTTTGAAATTTGTTTTAGTCAAATAAATTTTTGACATCACCTAAGGTGTATAATATATATATATATATATATATATATATATATATATATATATATATTTCTCTTTAAAATCCAGAACTATCATCTGACGTACAATTTTATTCTCGCAATCTTTGAATTTTCTATTTTAAATTTTATTTGTTTCCTTTACATAGTTGTGAGCATTTGGATTCATAATATTATTTTAATTTATATTAATTAGATTTATAAATTTATAAATGAAAAACTATTAGAATGTCTTTTTATTCTATATATTAATTTCTGTGAGAATGGTGACTATATTTGTCATTAAAGAAAGTTAATTATGTGAACACTATTTTAATTTACTACAAATGCAATCAATACTTCAAAAATATTCTTATTGAATAAAGTTTTTACATCATGTTAAATATAACATATATAAAATTTGATATTTAATTGTAATAATTTTTTTATTTTATTTTTAAATCCAATAAGATAAGGGAAGGACGACTCAGATGGTATGGACACTTACAACATAGGCCTTATAATGCACCTGTGAGGAAAAGTGACTTAGTTACTGTGGGGAGCAGTAGAAAGGGTAGGGGTAGATCTAAAATAACTTGGGAGGAGATAGTGAGTAAGAATTTAATATTTTTAAATCTATCAAAATAAATGGTTCATGATCGCATAAATTGGCGGAAAATGATTCGTATAGCCGACCCCACTTAGTGGGACTAAGGTTTGGTTTTGTTGTTGTTATTTTTAAATCCAATAAACACCTGGGTAGGAACAATTCAATTTTATTTGTTTTTACAAGTGCATGCCCAATTGATAATCGAGATTGCAAGCTTTTTTCGAGAAATGTAAGAATCAAGGGAACATTCCAAAGATGCAAAAAGGGGAGGGTTAGCTTCGATGAAACAACAAACTAACTTTTACATTTGTCTTTTAACATAAAATATGTATATATAATATAAGTTCTCGAAGACAATTTTATTTATCACTTTCCAAAAACTGTAATATAATCTCTTATGAAATTTCAAAAATTTCAGAGACCTTACTAATGTTTCAAGACGCTAAAGAACTTCTCTAAAATTTGTTAAAAAGATATAAACCTACCATTATATTTTGTAAAAAACAAACAATTTTTTTTAAGAAAAAGTTTGTGTCTTTTTAACAAACATCAAGGAAAGTATGTAATATTTTTGAAATATCACGAAAGACTTATAACATTTTTAAAACTTTAAGAAAAATTTTTATCTTTTTTTTCAAATCTCAGGAAAGGTGAATATTTTTACCCTCAAAATATTATAAACTAGAGCTTTACATATTATGCTTATATGAAAGTATATATTTTTAATTGAACAGTTGTGTGTCTATACTTTATTATAGCCTTCCATTTTCCCTTACTCATTTTTTTGAATTATTTTACCCCATAGCTAAACTATTACGAAAAAAAACTAAAGCCTTCTGCATTTTCCATCTATTGAAAATACTTCTAAATAATAAATACCATATGATAACGGTTTGTTACTTCTTATAACCGTTAACATCATTACTTTGGAAAATATTATTAATCATTAAAAATTATTGTAACGTAAAATATTATATATCGTGAGGCCTACCACGTATTAGATTAACATCACAGCAATTTTTTTTTGACAAAAATAAAAAATAAAAAATAATCCATGTAGATTCCTCCTGATCCAAAGAATCAGACGGTTGATCTTTTCCTCTTTTATGCTATAAATTAATAAATAAATAATGATGAAAATGAAGATACGACAATTTTCACGTAAATAGCAAAACATTAACAAAATTAGCTCAACATTTCTGTAGACGGACTTTTGACCGCAATGCCCTTACCAAGTACCAAAAATCACAATAAACCCCACGGCATCCCAGTCGCTTCACTTGTAGCAAAGGCTGTTTCGGTAATTCAACAAAAAAAACCCAAAAAACAGTTTAAAAAAATCCCCATGTAAGACGAAACTGAAATATAAAGAAAAACCTTTGCTCCCCACCCCCCCTCCTCCCTTTATCCTGACGATTTAATCACATCGCCAGCGGTGTATCGTCGCCGTCACGGGTCAAACCCTCAGTTACCGACGCCAGCTTCTGCAGGTTCAACCCCACCACCGTATCCGCGAACAGCCGCGTGTCCTCCTCCGTATTCCCCTCAGGCACGTCCACCACGTACGATTCCAAAACGACAGTCCAGATCTTCCCGTCGTGCCTGCGCTCGTGCACTGACGTGACCGACCGGTAGTTCCTCAGCCGGTGCTCGCCCCCGATGATGCTGAACCCGGTCACGCGCCGCCCGTCGTCGAGCATGTCGAGCCTCTCGACGCTGGTGGCCGCCGGCAACCCGGAGATGACGTTCACTTCCCGACGACACCCCGCCGTCATTTCAAAGTCTTCCCGGACGGCGCAGCTCTTGATGAAATGCTTGTACGTCTGGGGCCTGTCGAAACGTCGGACGACCGACCAAACGACGTCGGCGGGTGCGTGGACGCGCTGCGAGAGGAGGGACGAGCATTGACGGGGGCCGACCCGGTACGTATGGAACTCGGAAATGAACTGGGTGAACTCGTTGAACTCGTCCTGAGTCAGACCCCGCGGGATGGGCGAGTGGTGGGTCCTCGGGGTTTCATCTGCGTCCTTCACCGCCGTCGAAGGCTCGGCTTTCTCCATGGGAAGTGAAGTGTGGACGAGAGGGGGGAGGAGGGGATTTGATTTGATTATAAAGGACGGGGAAATATTATATTATAATATTATTAGGAAGACAATAAAATAATAAGAATAATAATGGATGTGAGCTGGTGGAAATGCGTCAGTGGGAGAAGAGGACAGCTCGACGCTGGTGGCTGCCTCTTGCAATCGTTTCTTGGCAGGTCAACCGGACGGAGCTGCCGCCGCCATCCTTCCCCTGCTCAGCTATCTAAAATTGTTATTTATTTTAAAAAATATATTTATATTTCTTTATTTTTAGTATATTTTACATTTGATTTTCATGAGTTTTCTTCCATTTTAATTTTATTTTTTAATAAAAATATTAAGTAATAGTTTGATTGAAAAAACATTTCATAATCTTATTGGGACATTCAACGTGATTTAAATTAATTTTTTTTAAAAAATAAATAATAAAAAATCAAATAAAAGTTATTTAAAAAATAAAGACACACATTACAAAACTAATAATTATATATTTAAGAAATAAAAAGCAAATGCTAAATTAGGGAAAAAAAAATATCAATATAGTCCCACGAGATTGAAAAACAAGTTTAGTCAAAAAAATAAAATGTCAAAAAAAACAAAAATAGATTGGCTGAAAGTTCTACTATTCACTATAGTTTTTTTTTTTTTTTTTATAAAAATATAAATATATATATGTATATTTTATTTTTTTCTTAAATAAAATATTATAAAATAAATATTGCTTTAATATTACTATAATTTTTTAAAAAAATAAAATTTGACTTATGCACAAAATTAAACTTATGTTCATTGTAGAATTTAAATTAAGTAAAGTACTTAAACTTATGTTCATTGTAGAATTTAAATTAAGTAAAGTGTTTGAAATTGTATTTTCATGATCTCAATGTATATCATTTATAGATTATTTAAAGTGTAAATAAATAAATGAAAAAATAATAACAAAAAAAAAAAGGATTTGTGAAATTATTCTAAATTTGTAACACATAATTTTATTTTTTATGTTTAATGTTAAAAATATCATTTATTTTAATGTCTCACAAGTCAATATCTGCATGTATTATATATATATATAGACACACACACACACATATGGTGTCAGAGAGTTTTGATGTGTCTTTTTTTCAAGTATTGATTATTTCAAAAATGCCCATTTATTCATAATTTTTAAAAAAATTAAAATGCCCATTGGTTGCAGTCAGAGAGTTTTGAAGCTAAAGAGTGAGCAATTTGGGGAAAAAAGAAAAATTACAGCAGCCAGCAAGAGAAAGTTGAAAGTCAAGGAGTAAAGCGAAAGTTAGAATTATCTAGGTCATGTCACTAATAAATATCAATAGTGAGACCTGCATAGACCACAGCTTTGGGTGGGCATCTATGATGAGAAATTTAAAAAGATTCAAAATAGCTAAATTAATTTATAATTTTTATAAATTATTAAAAATTTGCTCATTATCGTCTTAAATTTTTATAAAATTATTAAAATTTTTATCAAAATTATTTCACTTTTTATAACCTTTGAATTGTAGAAATGATTGATTTTTGTCTTTAAGTCAAATTTTTTTTTTTTTTAAAAAGTAGTAATATTAAAACAATATTTATGTCATAATAATTTATTTAAGAATAATTAAATATACATATATATTTATATTTATATTTTTATATAAAAAAACTGGAGTGAATAGTAGAACTTTCGTCCACTCTATTTTTGTGTTTTGGGCAATTTATTTTTTTTTTACGAAACTTGCTTTTCAATTTCATTGGTCTATAATGGAATTTTTTTTTTTTTTTCTGATTTAGCATTCGCTTTTTATTTTGTAATGTGCGTCTGCCTTTTTTGGCAACTTTTATTTATTTTTTGTTATTTACTTTTTTCAAAAAATTAGTTTGAATCTCGCTTGATGGTCCAGGAGATTATGTAAGCATTAAAATGGGAAATGTTTTTCCAATCAAACTATTACTTAATATTTTATTAAAAAATAAAACTAAAATTGAAAAAAAAAAAAAAAACTATGATTTTAATTGTAATAATAAATTGTATCTAGTGTTGCAAAACTAGTTAACAAGTTGGTTCAGACGGATCATAAACGAATCAGGGTTAAATGAGTTTGGATTAATCCATTTATTAACATGTCAGTACTATGTAAACTCAAACTCACCTGTTTAATAAACGAATCATCTATTTGAAAAAAAAATTATTTATTTTAAAATTTTTTAAAACATTTCATATAAAATAACATATCTTTTTTTAAAAAAAAATAAATACTCCTTCATTTGATTTTTAAATAGGTCATAAACAGGTGACTCGACTCAAACCAGCCTAACCCGTTTAATAAATGGGCCGGGTCTAGATTGGCCCATTTATAAACTGGTCAAATTGAATTAAACTCAAACCCGATTTAAACGGGTGGGCCATGAATCACCCGTTGAGTTTCAACTCGTTTTCCTACCCCTAATTGTATCTTTTTTTTATACCTTACTTTATCATGTATCCTCTTTGTGCATGTTTTATAAAAGAAAAACATGAGAAACAATGGAAAAACATGTAGTACAAAAGGTGAAAATTCTCTTAATTCCTTATTTTATAAGAATAGAAAATTAATTTATTAATTAATAATAATTTACGAACCTTTGCAAGATGGTTTTTGAAGGAGTTTTATGAAAAAAGTGAATATTTTCAATATTAGAAACTATTCCGTGAAATGTATGTAATCTTGTATGTAGTTTTTTTTTTTTTCGATAGCAAATTCTTGGGTGTCATTGAGAGAGAATTTAATATTAAAATTATATAATAATGGTCTCAATCTCTAGAGAAGTTGCCTCTCCCATTTAAGCCTTAAGAGGATGTTTTATGCATCTCGTATTAGGTATTTTCTGGTCTTAATGGGGCATGGATTGACAATTCCGTAGACTCATATACCTTTTTATATTTTTATAAGTAGCTAGCAAGTTATAATTGATGGGGAGAATGAAAGCTCCTTAATCACGTCTCAAAGACTATCAAAGTGTTTTTCCAATTGAATGATGATGGTGATGTGGGTGACAATGGTTTAAGCTAAATTATTTTTCTAATCAATTAGTTGCACGACTTGAGAATTAGCGTGAATGAGGAAGTAGATTCATTATTCTAATTTGAGGATTGAGATAATGAGAGTGTCGATACCAAATTCTATTTATGGTGGTTCTCAATTGAAAGAAGTTTTGAAGTAAAAGCAAGGGGGTAAAATAGTTATTTAAAAAAAAAAACATATAAATAGAGTCGTCGCCTTATTTTCTTTTGAGAACAGAGAAAACAAAATCCTAAAAATGGTTTGTAAAAATCCGATTTTGAGTTCGAGAGCATATTTGTGCGTAAGGAAAGTGATTAGACAACTATCTCAATGATGATTAACCATTCAACACCCCTAACGAGATACCCGTTCACAGAACGATTACCACAATTACATATGCGTTGTCTTAAAAAAAAATAAAAAATAAAAGAGAAAAAACCCTTTTCGATACTTCACTATTAATTAGTATCACTTCCTAAACATTCCAACATGATTTCGAGAAAACTCAGAGTATTGACTTTAGAATCCTAATTTTGATGAAATATGATTATAATTTCATTTGAAGCAATTAATGTCTTACATAACCAAACATTGAAATGATAGTATGTGAACCAAAGAAAAATATCCTATTCTTAAAAATGAGATTATCGAAAATGTCATTCTATGAGAATATTTTTAATATTGTAAACCAAATGCCCCCATTACTTCATGTTGAAGGTATAATAAGGGAACAAGTTAAAAAGAAAAAAATAAAAATGAAAAATGAAATAGTCCCCTTATATTGTGTAATATATTTCTTTTTGTTTGTTTTATGGTGGTTTATGGGCTTAGATTACATAGTCCTTACCTCTCATTTTATTTTTGTCTTACTGATCCCCTTACAATTAGAATCTATTCTAATATAAAAAAGCACTAATATTGCATTTGGGAGCATAGATTTTGAATCTTAAATTTAGATTTGAGTGGATTTGGACAAATTTCAATATAATTTTATATTACATCTTATCCAATTCTAATACAACTTCAAATTCAAGACTTCTCCAAATATAGGGTAAGGAAAGAAAAGGAAAATATTAATGAACCTACTTTTTCTTGTTTACCCTATGTTTGGATAGACTTTGGATTTAAAGTTGCATTAAATTTAGATAAGATATAGTATAAAATTGAATTAAAATTTGTCTAAATCCACTCAAATTCAAATGTAATGTCCAAAATCCATGCTCCCAAACACAATATTAGTGTTTGAAAGTATCGACTTTGGAGTTTAGATTCAAATTGTATCGATTTGAAAAAAGAAAAAAAAAATGTCAATATAATTTTTTACTATATTTTTTAAAAATATCACTTCTAAATAATTTTTTATTTTTAATACAGGAGCAAATATAATGAGAAATAAAATCTCTTTCTCACTTCTTCTTTTTTCTTCTTGAATTTGAATCAAATCCAAACATAACTTTAAAATGATGCATTTGAATCAAAAATTTTGTCCGACAAAAAAATAAGAAAGAAATATGTTTACATTGTATTTTCTCTCTTACCAAATAATATCTAAAATAAAAATTTTTCCTAACATGATTAAAATGTTTTAAAAAATTAAATGTTAATAATATATTTTGATCTATATATATTCTCTCTCTCCTTTTTTTTTTTAATAATCAAACATAAATTAGATTTCTTCATATTTCTCCTCTACTTTTCATGTATTACAAGTTCTAAACTAGACTAAGATTCAAAGTTAGAATAACAAAAATAACAATAAAATAGGCAAAAAAGAAAAGAAATAAAAAAGGGTAAAAAAAAAAAAAAGAAAGGAAAAGTGTGTGAGAGAAGCAGCCTAGTGGGCAGTTTGGCTCTTCTGGCAAGGGCACTCAAAGTCAGCCTCCATGTTGGCTCCAGCTCAGCAAGCCACCTCATTCTCACTTTAACCTCCATAACAAATCATGAAAACTACAGTTAGCTAATTCATTGGAAAGTGCAACCATACATAGAAAGGGAAGGTCGATACATGAATTATAAACAATAGTAGGACAGAATAATATGGCATAGGTGTGTGTAATGAACATTAGGTTTGGATCTTTGAAAAACAATGGCAGGGTAATATTTGTCCTTTTGAGTAGTTCCAAATTTGTTCACAGGAATTGGCTAGAGAAACAAAAATCTACCTTTCGGAATATTGTATTCTAACATTCTTAAAATATCCATCCGCCTAGAAGAGTCACTTGCTCTATAGTGTTGTCACACAAGATAAACATGTTGGCCGTCTACTAGCCGGCGTTGCCTATAGGTCGTGATGTCCCTCAAGATGGCCGTCTCCTTTCCCCATGCCAATGTGAAATCCACTCTTGGGTCGTCACTTTGATACGTTTGGCCCGTCCTTTAGGCACCTTTGGAAGGCAAAGAAAAATAGAGAAATATAATTATTATTTTGATAGATTAGTTGAATGTTCAAAAATCTCACACTGTTATTTAAAAACAAAAAATTATTCCAACAAACTATCCTTTTAAAAAAAAAAATATGTTCATCAATGAGTTCTTTATTTGTCTGATTAAGAATTGAAGCTTACTTGTTTTTATTTAAGAATATAACCCAATTAATTTTAAAAATAAATATTGAACTAAACCAAATTGAAATGTTAGCATTTGGTTTAGTTTTTAACTAGACTTTGCTGCTTTTTAGAATTTAGAAAACTGAAGAGTCAAGCAGGCAATTTTGTAATTATTTTTGAAGTTTGGTTAGAAAATAATCTAACCAAAAAAAAACAGCAAACAAAACAAAAGCCATTTGCTTTTGACCTTGATATGGAAGTAATTGCATTCACACTGTTTAAAGAAAAAATGATACAAGTGATTTAATAAGTAATATTAGGTAACAAGGGAAGGGAATGTCAGCCCTTTGAACATCTTTCCGTTCACATTCTTCCTGAGGCTGTCCCAAAGGCGACTTGTTTCAAGCTGGGGCCAAAGCGGAGCCTATTTCTCCCCTTAATTTCCCGTCAAATTCAACTCATGAGGCTTCCCAAAAAGGGAAATTAACTAACAGAAGAAATGAAAAAGAAAGATCTGCAAGCAATGTGTCTGAAACATGGATCTCATGGTTCCATGAAAGTTTCATCGAGCTCCCTGATGAAGAACCGACTGGCAGGAAGTACAGAGGAGAGTACTTCGAAAACATATTCGTATGACATGCACCTACCAAGAGGGATAGAATGGTAAGAGCTCATACATATAGGTATGCAGAAGACACCACCCGAGTCCTGCCAGGGAGATAATTTCTAAGCCCACGACACCCTAATGAATATCAGGGCCGCAAATCATAAACAGCTTAAGCAAATTGCTTGAAAATTCAAGAATGGGCTTTCATTCAATGATGTAAAATGAGAATATGAGATGGTGGTTAACATTATTTTGGAACATAAAAAATGACTGATGTTGACTCGAACCATTTGGCGAGTGGAGAATGATCATCCCAAACTAGACCTCGTCACCTCGTATGCCAAGAAACATGCTGCATTTGCTGGAACACTACGGACCATGGCAGGTCCAAAACCCTTGTATAGGCCTTTGACTCCCTCTGATGCCAGGATCTTTCTCAAGGCATCGAAAGAACCGTTATACTTTGGATTTTTGTAATCATCCACCTGAATTACACTCTTGATAACATCAGTTGGGTAGACACCAGCCCAGAAGGAAGCACCAGCCAAGCCTCCCGCCAAAATTAAAGAGCCCCTTCCCAACCCAGATGTGTCTTGGCCACCTGCTAAAAACTGCTTCAGGGCTTCATAGACACCAAACATTGCAGCATTTCCAGGTACTTCACGAGCCATGGTGGGAACCAAGCCCTTAAAGAGACCCACAGCACCCCCTTCTGATCTGAGAACCTGCCTTGCCACATCCGTTGGGCCACCGTACTTCACTGCCACGGCACCTGAGCCAGACTCTGCCAATACGCTCTGAGCTTGCAATCTGTTATCAAAGTCCACTTGGTCATTTCCACATACAAACAGCATGTTTGCAGAATAGAAATTCAGAAATATTTTTTGTCACATAATTTGGCCTTAGATTTTCAAATATACATTCACATGTTTTGATCCCAAAATCTTACACATTAATGCTACAAATGATTTTGAATAAATTTTAATAAATCTAAATATTACATATTCTATAAGTGTTTAATGTTATCTTGGTTTCCTCGGCTGCTATAGGCGAGAAGCAGTGGTATTGATTATAAGTGAAATTTAAACTAAGAAATCATACATATAATGACAAAAAATACAGATGTTCATATTTCAAACAAGAGAATAAATGCAAAGCGCAATAGAATGTGCTTTTGCAATGGTCTTGGAAGCCATAGATATGGTTATGACATAAAAAATACAGGTGTTCATATTTCACACAAGAAAATAACTGCAAACCAATAGAATATGCTTTTGTAACGGTCTTGGAAGCCATAGATATGGTAATGACATAAAAAATACAGATGTTCATATTTCAAACAAGAAAATAAATGCAAAGCAATAGAATGTGCTTTTGTAACGGTCTTGGAAGCCATAGATATGGTAATGACATAAAAAATACAGACGTTCATATTTCAAACAAGAAAATAAATGCAAAGCAATAGAATGTGCTTATGTAATGGTCTTGCAAGCCATAGATATGGTTAACCAATGGCCGACGCAACCATCATACACCAACTTTTAAAAACATTGGTCTGGCCCCGATTATAAACCAAAAAAATGAATTCATGAGGATGCAGTGTCAGTTATCCGTGATGTAACATCTGTAATGGATGCAACCATTACACCACAATCATTACCATTACACTGACAACCCCTTTTCTAAACCGTGGAACAGATTGACATGTTTAAATATATTCATGAATTTCATATAGTCAAGGATAAACATCGGAAAGAAAAATATCTAAGCTAGCACGACTGAATTATTCAGAATTACTAGGGAGCTTCACACATGGGTCATGAATTATTCACTGCATCCAGCAAACTCTTAATTTCCCAAGCTATTGAATTATCCTCACAATGAACAAGTGCTATTGCCTAACAAAAATAACAAAAATGGCCAGGGTTTAATTTGAGACACGAAAGCATTTGTAGTATAATGTACTAACGATAGAACAGAAGCAACACAGTACTGACCTGCACTTGATCAATTCAGTGGGGCAAGCTAGAAAGGAAACCGCAAGTCCAGCCCCAGCTCCACAGACAACCTGCTGGTTAACTGTTAGGGGTGCACCAGGCTGAGACCTCAATAATGCCTCCATTTGTCCCCTCACTGTGAAGAGGACGGCATTGAAGGCAGCCACAGTGGCAAGGGGTGCTCCCATGCCTTTGTAGAAGCCCTTTGGACCTTCTGCTGCAAATGTTTGCTTGACAGCATCCATTGCACCAGAATATTTGAGGGGCTGACCAGGGAGTGGAGCAGGCTGGCTCTGGAGCTTGACCTTGATGGTGTCAAAGGGGTGTCCACAAATCAACTGTGCTGCCCCCCCAACAGTCCCCGAAGTTAAGTCCTTGGCTACGTCCTCCATCTGCAAAGTGTAAGAAGTATTATTGGACAGCTGTGGAGGGCACAAAAGAAATTTCTAATTTACAGTAGTAGGATTTAAACCCAATAAACAAGGCCATGGTACAGATATTATCCAGTTTGGTGCTAGGGCTTACAACGGAGGATATCAAGAAATATATTTAAGGAAAACTAGCTTTTAAAGTATAATAAAGCCTCTACTGCAGGGGAGGGGCAAGTCAGCACTAAGAAACAATATTTTAGGCGTGGCCATATACAAACATATTCCAAACTTCAAGAACAAATAACAAAAGTTTCTATGGCTTTCTAAAGAATTCAGTCATCAAACATGATGCCTCAATTACACCCAACAATTCCACATGTAAGACAACCACAACAGGACTAACTCCACCAGAGCATCTGTCAATTTAACAGCAGACAGAACAACTAGCTCCTTCACTTTCAGCGTACGCTAAATTAAATCAAGTCCTTTATTATGCTCAATGTTGTTTGCATGCAATGCATAATAACGAAGAGGTGTATTTCCACATAATGAATAGCAAAATAAAAAGATAAAATATATTAACCCAGTGTGATCATTTTCAACAATGAAATGTGTTCCTCTTCCCTCCTACTGGAGGCAAAAAAACAGTTAAAAAATATCCAGAAATACTGCAAAACTCAACAGAATGCAAGAAAGCCTTTTCCAGAGTTCCAAAGAAGATACAGCATATGGTGAAAGCTCTAAAATATGTCTTCTATCCAACTGAAAATCTCTGAGAAAGATGAAAATTAAGGGGGGCTAATGAACAAACTGTCCCCGGACAAGACCAAGTTTTTTGTAAGCTTACTCCAACTCATTTATGAGCGCCAGAAGACAAAGATTGGGCTTGAGTTTCAAACCTAATGTCATAGGAAGCATATATAGCACACCAGGCAGCTCCAAAGAATTTGCATATCCAAATAATGAAAAATAAAATGAGAAGATAAAATATATTAGCCCAGTGTGATCATTTTCAACAATGAGATTTTCGTCTCCCCTCCTGGAGGAGGTGACCACAAATTATGCGGAACTCAAATGAATAGAAGAAGGCCTTTTCCAAAGTTTCAAAGAAGGTAGAACAGATGGTGAAAGCTCTAAAATTTATCTTCTAATTAACTGAAAATCTCTAAGAAATGAAAATTAAGGCGGGTCAACGAACTGTCCAAGAACAAGACCAAGTGATCTGCAAACTTACTCCAGCTCATTTAAGAGCATCAAAATATGAAGATCAGGCTTGATCTTCAAACTTAATTTCTTAAGAAGCACATATGGCAGAAGCCATGCCCAGGCAGCTCCATAGAAGTTGGTGAATGACTATGGCCAATGTTTTGCTCTTGTATATGCAATGTATCAAAGAAAAACTAAAGTATCAAATACTAAGCAAAGAAAAAAATATCAAACAAAAATGCTTTTAAAAATCAAAAAGTTAATGAGAAACATAATGCTGATTGGAACTCGGTAGATTATTGAGTGTGTTTAAATTGCTAAATGGGAGAGAAATCTCCAATAACCCCCCCCCCCCCCCCCCCCCCAAAAAAAAAAAAAAGAATATCCCCAGCAAGCACAAAGCATGCCAATCACTTTACATGGTGTTTATTTTTAGGCAATGATTTGTGCAGCCAATCAAACAGACACATCACTATCAAATAAACTGACAAGAGTACATACATTTGCACTGAGAGGTCATTTAATATCATGAAATACCCAAACATACTGAAGTTGCTTTTTCACAAAATTGATTCTCAAAAGTCTCTAATGTAACCAAACAGAAAATAAGCCTAAAATGAATCTTAATTACAATATGTCAGAACATCAAGTAGCAGTATCCTAGGAGACATCCTAGTGATTATTAAAGCTTGGAATTTCCACGTTGGAAGCCTCGATTCAAATCCTAATAGAGGGGGAAAGGGGCATGGGACGGAAGATAGGCTACCTCCCATTGGGTAGCACAAACCTAGTGTGGCTTCCAATTGACCAAAAGAAAACATCAAGTAACACATCATCAAATATCAAAACTAGATTTCACTTCCCAACCATGTAAAAAAAAATGTGACTTCTCAACTGAATGGTAAAGATGGACAACATCCAAGATTACATTTTAATGTTTGGTTGATTCAGGAACTCACGCCCTAAGCCTATCCAGGGTAAATCCTACAGCCAACCTATTGAATACAGCATCGAGAATATCCCTCATACTGAGGAAAAAAGCAATAGAGAGAGAGAAGGAGAGGGACAGGAAAAAAAAAAAGGAAAACACACACACACACACTAATAATCATATAAGGTGAACCGGCCCCAAGTCCAATTACATTTACAATTTTCACTCTCACAGCAAAGACATATCAATTACATGGTTGTTCCTGCAAGTTTTACGGATATCAGTGACTAAGGCAAATAAAGGAGAACTGCAAAGTGCAAAGTACATGTTGAAATTATAGACTAACAAAAACCCATGTAGATGAGAAAAATAAAAAGTAGTACTTAAATGATTGCACCCAAGGATTGAAAAATTCCTTTGTCATCCAAATAAAGGACCCTAAAATCTTGCCAATATACCCTCTCTCCCCCCCCCCCCAACTCTCTCTCTCTCTCTAAAAGATCAGGAGAAGAGATTATAGAAATGCCTATAACAACAATAATAACACAATTATCAAAATAACACACCACCACCGCCACCATCGTGGCTTGAATAAAAATAAAAATGATATACAATAATGAATTTGATGAAAATGACGCCAAGAAGGAGCCATATATATGACATATATACTAAATTAATTTAAAATTGTTTACTTGTTTAATTGTCTATAACATTTTGCATTGTTCAACATGGGGGAAAGTTGAATGAATGAAGATAAGGGTTGTCAATTTCGTGGTGAAAACAAACAGCAGCTAAACGGACTTGAGTATCCTCTCAAAATGGCTATAGTATTCAAATGCCACATTAAAAGAAAAAAAAAAATCTCACTCTGCAATGCACCAACCATACCGATGAAAATAGAACTGAAATGGCATCAAACTTAGCTATGAATCATATAAAACGAGTACCCTTAGCCAATAAGACACAATTTATTACATACGCAGGACGTTTAACCTCTGAAAAGTACACGGAGAACTTCAGTGGGACTAGGAACCTCACCAGAGCTGATAGAAACTCTTCAAGCAGACGCACGCAATCAAATCTGCAATAACAAAATCAAACAAAACTCATATTAGTCATTCAAAGATTACAACAACAGAAGCGGGTGAGAACATTTCGCAATACCAAATGAAATGGGTGTCGAGATTTTTATTGGGGAAGTAGGAAATTGAAGGGGCGAGGATGGGATGAATCAAGGCCTTTGTACAAATAGTAAAATCGATAGGAAAGTCACCCTTTTGCGGTCTTGATGTGCAAGTGAGATGGGTGTGTTTCAGAGAGGGGAATATTGACGCATGGAAACGATAAAAAGTTGAATCTCAACAAAAGAATCAGAGAATCAGAGCCACAAAGGCCAAGGTAGGCGGAGACCAACCAGGATGGGTGGGCGTGAGGGACAGAAGTTGCTGAGACACCAGCCGGAGAAAGGCCGCAGATGAGGACACAACACCAAAGGCTCCTGTTATGTCTTGTTATTTAGTATATATATATATATATATTACACCTTGGTGATTCACTACTCTCCACCAATTCCTATTTAAGTGTATCCGAGCCCCAAACGAAGTGTCTTGGACGCCAATTTTTGTTCGTAGAATAAGTCTCTGTTGCTCTCAAAATTTGTTATGATGATTTGGATCAATCATTACTTCCATTACTTGTCAAAAATGAAAGAAATATGGTTTGAAGGACCCAAAATATACTCCCATTGCTAATGCTAAATTAAGAAATTTAGAAGAATTATATGATTATAACAGTAAAAAGTGTAAGTGAGAATGAGATAAGATATTTTGTTTCTTTTAGAGGTCTTTTTTAGAAGCATTCCAATACTTTCTCATTGATTTTCTTACTAATGATTTATTATTAGGGAGTAAAGGTTAGTGTGATAATCTCCTGCTCTAATTAATTAATGTCGAGTTCAATGCTAGTCTCTTTTAAGTTATATTACTCTTTTCCACTCACCTATTATCATGTAAACTTCTAATGTCACGGACCTATAATAGAGATAGTTGTTAATTATAGATTTCTTGATTATGATACAATTTAGAATTTATGAGGGTTAGACGTGTCTCTCTTGCTTAGTTTTGATTAGGGATGACAAAATAAGTTAACATATAATAAGTTATGAGTGAAGGTTAAATGAGTTCAAGTTTGATTTGATTTGCTCACAAAGAAGTAAATAAATCGAAAGTTAATATATGTTCAAGTAATGTCGGAATACAAATAAATATCAATGACCAAATATATTCATTTTATACAAAGTTTTTAACGTTTTAACGCAGTTAAAAGAAATAAAGGATGAATATTGTACCGTTCATCTCTGATTTTCTTTTAAAAATACTTTCAAATCAAAGGATTAAAATATCTTTAAAAACATAAATTTAAGGATTTTTTTTCCCTTTTTCTTCTATACGTGAGTCAAAAATCGAGGGATAACCTAATTGACTCATTTTTCCCTTTTATCTTATAATGCTAGATTTGATTTGACCTAATTTACATACATGGATCATGAAGAATCTGTTGAGAATTCATTATTTTGCCAACCCCGATTTTCTCAAACCGTGTAATATATTTTCTTTTTCTAAAATTCAATCTAGAAGTAGTTGAGAAATTAAATTGAGTTCAAAAAATATATATGATTAAATCAAATTTTAGAAACTATAAATGCAACTAAGTTAGGTAAGTAACCAAATTTTACTCTTAGCCTCGTCGGCAAGATGATGTGGCTCGTCAACAAAGCTCATGGTATAAATTGCTCAAACTTCATTTTCAGACTGAAATTTGACGCGCAGACTTCTCCCTCTCTCTCCTTTACATCCATCCTACCTTCTCTCTACAATCTCGAGTAGAATTTACACCAGTTCGACGATCTGAAGCCACCATGACGCTCCTAGAGAAGTTCTCTACATATCTGCCAGAGCAGATCGCTGGTGAGTTTGAGTTGAAGTTCATCCCTGGGTTAGGTAAGACGTTTTATTTAGAATTTGGTCTTACTGTAGTCATAGGAAATGATATTCACGTAAAAATACTGAAGTTTAGTTTTGAAAGTTGTCGTTTTCAAGGTGTTGAATGAGGATCCCTGCGGGTGCAGGACGAGCGTTTTAGGGGGTTTTCTTCAGTACTAGGTAAGAGGATAAACTAAAACAGTCATTTTTCCATGCAAATTAGTATTATTTATCAGAAAATTAATTTTTCAGGAAAACATGTGTTATATTTGAATATTATTGAGAAAATGCATACTTGGGAAAATACTGTTGTTATATAGGAAATGTAATTTTAGAACAAAATGTATGATTTTACTCAGCATTGTGTGACATGTATATTATTTTACGTGATAAGTATTATATTATGACAAATTTTACGAGTAAAGTATGTTTTCAAGAATTATGAAATAATACAGCACATTATGATTTTGAAAATACATGATAAATGACTTATTTACTCAGAATGATATGTATGAGATTTTCGGTGCAAAGCCGTGATTGATAGCCGACGTAAGACCGCGTTTTACGTGTGATTTTGGCACGAGACTGTATTTATGAAATGTTCGGCGTGAGGCCGTATTTATGAAATGTTCGGCACGAGGCAGTATTTAAGAAATGTTCGGCGCAATGTCGTATTTATGAAATTATAGAAAATGCTATCAATCCATTTATGTTAAACACTATATTATTATGTATTATATGTTATCAGAACCTGGATGTTAGTTTAGTTCAGTTTCAGGAGCACAGTACCGTAGCTATATAGATCGGATATCTATGTTCAAATTGGTGCTAACCACCCCACGAGGGGGTGGGAGATGGATAGTCGATGTGACTTTCAGTGTAAAGTTGTAGACATCCACGTGGTAGTCCGGACCAAGGTATGGCATGGTGGGCTCATCGTACTTACATTTTTGACTTGGCAATGGTCGGCCAGCCATTGTCTGGTCCCGCCTTCGGGTTACACAACCCATCATGGAGGGTAATACATGACATCAGCTAGCTATTCATCCTGGGTATGTTTTCAGTATTATTAGCTATATCAGACAGTTATGATTAGTATGATTTATTAAAAATGTGAAGGTATACGTTTATACAGTTATTAAATGATTAATGTTTTCTAGTATAAAAAATGTACTATATATCTATATTATCACTAAATATTCATGTTGCCACACAGCTATATTTAGTTTATTTTCCCTTATTAAGAAGTGTCTCTCCCCCGAACATTAAATGATTTTCAGGAAACCTAAAAAGACTGGCGGAGCGTGACCGCCATTGAGTCGATTGTACTACCCTGCTTGGAGGGTAAGTTTGGAACGGATGAGGGGATTTTGATGTGAGATCCTAGAGGTGTTTTGTAGATTTGGGAGATTGTATATGAACACGATATTTGAGATATGCTTGACTTTGATATTATGTATTTTGTTGTTATGAGTTTGCGATTTACATTTACTGTTGCCTAGGTTCCGCCGTGTTTGACAAGTGTCCCCGCTACCTACGGGGTCGGGTTGATCATTTTATTTATTTTGTATTATTATATGATAAATTAAGTAGGTCGTTATAGTTTGGTATCAGAGCCTAGGATGCTAGGTTCTGTAGACTCTAAAATGCAGCAGTAATAATACCAGAATATAGGATAAGGAAATTTGAGGTCTGGTTTTGTGGTCTAGGTGCAGGACTTCCGTGGTGGTTTGTGCGATTTTCCTGGGGTGACGATTTCAGGAAAGTCATGGTAAACTATTGTCGGGTTGGGTATCTAGGTTGCAGGATTGAACCTTGATATTAGATCAGGAGAGATCAATTAATTAGGAGTATATACTATATTGGTTGGGTAATATGTATAGTGAAGGGGTTCTGAGTTAAGTTATTTTTTTTTCAGGATGGATCCTAGTGGCAGTAGTGCCCATGCCAGTGGGAATGAGGGAGCTGGGCCCTTAGGCGCTACGGGCGGTGATTCAGATGCAGTCTTACGCAGGGTGGCACAACAGGTTATGACCGAAATTGCCAGGAATTCCAGGGAGTTAGGTGGTTTGTTTGCAGGCCACGACAGTTTGATCAAAAAATTCATCAAGATGAATCCTCCAGCTTTCTCAGGAGGAACTGACCCTGTAGTTGCTGAAAACTGGGTGCAGGAGATAGAGAAAATATTTGTAGTGCTGCAGTATTCAGAGGAGCAAAGGGTGTTGTTTGCTACCTACAGACTAACTGGGGAGGCCGAGAGATGGTGGTCGGTGGTGAAACTCCTAGAGCAGCAAAGGATAGTACCTGTGGAGATGACATGGGAGTGGTTAATTAGATATTTGTCGACGGGTATTTTTTGGCTTCGTCTAGGGAAGCTAAGATAGAGGAGTTCCTGAATCTGAAGCAAAGACAGTAGACCGTACAACAATGCGCGGCGAGGTTCATCAAACTATCTCGCTTCGCCCCATACATTATACCAAATAAAGCAAAGAAGGTACGACAGTTTGAGAGAGGCCTACAGAGAGAAATATATAAGAAGGTGTCGATATTGAAGTTACAGGATTTTGCCGAGCTGGTTAATAGGACCACTAAAGCAGAGATTGGAAAGTGGTTGGAGGCTGAGGAGTAGAGGCAGAAGAAAAGATCCACACCTTCTAGTTCTCAGCAGGGAGTCGGTCGTGGTTCATGGAAGAGAGGTGGCTACTACAGGGACTAGAGGCAGGAGACTAGGAATCGCGGTTTTTCGGGTGTGCAACCATCTCCAGCTTGCCCGTCTTGCAGGAAGAGACACCAGGGGGAATGTCGTGCCAGGCGAGGTGTTTGTTACCGGTGTAAGGAGCCAGGACATATAACGAGGGATTGTCAGGCTCAGATTGGTGTTGCTCCTACTCCTAGACCTATTCGAGGAGGCTACCAAGTGCCACGTGGAGGCCAGCAGAGAAATATGGCTCCATCTAGGGTCTTTGCTCTGATGCTGGGTGATGCTGAGACAGCCGGCGATATGGTGACAAGTATGGTTAATATGTTTTTATTTAAGGTTATTGTGCTATTTGATTCAGGTGCCACACACTCGTTCGTATCTTCAAGGTGTGTGTTAAATTATATGGGGTAGTTACACAGACATTAGATGTTGAATTATTAGTAGCTACACCGACTGAGCCAGCAGTGAGGTGTAGTAGGATACTCCGTGGTTGTCCAGTTGATGTTCAGGGGAGAATTTTATCTGTTGACTTAGTGGTGCTGGATATGCATGGGTTTGATTTCATTTTCCGTATGGATTGGCTAGCAGCTAATTTTGTTAGTATTGATTGTCATTCAAGAGAAGTGATATTCATACCTACAGGAAGGCCAGAATTCAAATTTACAGGGTCACAAGTGCAGTCTCTACCTCAGATGATCTCAGCTATCCAGGCAAGGAGACTACTCCTGAGTGGTTTTCAGGGATTTGTGGCCTTCGTAAAGGAAGCAACAGGGAATGAAGTGAAGCTCACCAGTATGCTAGTGGTAAAGGAGTTTACCAATGTGTTTCTAGATGAATTTTCGGGTTTGCCACCTAATCGTGAGGTAGATTTTCCCATAGATCTACTTCTAGGTACAACAACGTTCTCTAAAGCATCGTATCTAATAACACCAGTAGAGTTGGCAAAATTGAAAGATCAATTACAAGATTTACTTGATAAGGGTTTCATACGACCTAGTGTATCCTCATGGGGAGCTCTAGTACTATTTGTGATGAAGAAGGACGAGTCTATGAGGATGTGCATAGATTATAGAGAGATTAATAAAGTGACAATCAAGAACAAGTATCCTCTACCTCATATAGATAATTTGTTTGACCAACTCCAGGGTACACGGGTGTATTCGAAGATTGATCTCATATTTGGCTATCATCAAGTGAAAGCGAAAGCAGAAGACGTCTCGAAGGTGGCTTTTAGAACCAGGTACGTGCATTATGAGTTTCTTGTTATGCCATTTGGTCTAACGAAAGCTCCTGCCGTATTTATGGACTTGATGAATAGAGTCTTCCACCAATACCACCAGTTCGTTGTTGTTTTTATTGATGATGTACTAGTCTATTCGAGGAACTATGAGGAGCATGAGATACATTTGAGGCAAGTTTTGCAGACACTTAGGGAGAAGAAGTTGTATGCTAAGTTCAGTAAATGTGACTTCTAGCTCAAAAAAGTGATTTTTTTGGGGCATGTTATCTCAGGGGACGAAATTTTTGTGGATCCTAATAAGATTGAGGTGGTAGTGAATTAAGCTAGACCGAGGAACATCCAAAAGATAAGGAGTCTCTTGGGGTTAGCTGGTTATTACCGTTGTTTTATCAAGGGATTCTCAGCTTTATCAAGGCCTCTGACACGACTAACTAGGAAGAATGCCAAATTTGAATGGGATGACAACTGTGAGTAGAGTTTTCAGGAATTAAAGTAGAGGCTAGTCACAGCACCAGTAATGATCATCTTGTTAAGGGGTGATGGTTATACTATCTACAGTTATGCATCCTTGAAAGGACTTGACTGTGTATTGATGCACCATGACAGGGCGGTAGCATATATGTCCAGGTAGTTGAAAGAATATGAGAAGAACTACCCTACCCATTATCTTAATTTGGCTGCAGTGGTAATGCATTGAAGATTTGGAGGCATTACCTGTACGGCGAGCAGTGTGAGATTTTTTCCGACCACAAGAGTTTAAAGTATTTTTTTCACTCAAAAGGAACTAAATATAAGACAGAGAAGGTGGTTAGAGATAATTAAAGATTTTGATTGTACTATCAGTTACCACCTAGGGAAAGCAAACGTGGTAGTTGATGCACTAAGCAGGAAGTCTGGGGAATCAGCGTTGGCGGCTATGGATGGTGATCCAGCATTCGATCATGATGGATCTGGAGAGACTCGACATTGAATTGATAAAAAATCTTTCAATACCTATCACCAGCCTAGTGGTACAACCTACTCTGCAAGAAAGAATTAAAGCCGCTCAGGATGAATATCCAGAATTAGTAGAAGTGATAGATAGAGTGCATATTGGTTAGGGTGAGGAATTCTGCATTTAAGACGACGAAACTTTACGGTTCCGTTCCAAACTGTGTGTTCCTGCTGATGCTGGGATCAGGAAGACTATTTTGGAGGAGACTCACAGATCCTTGTATACAGTTCATCCTGGAAGTACAAAAATGTGCATGGATTTGCGAGAGTTCTATTGGTGGAGTGGTATGAAAAAGGAAATTACCGAGTATGTAGCGCAGTGTATGACGTGTCAGCAGGTAAAAGCTAAGCACCAGAGGCCAACGAGTTAGCTGCAGTCGTTATTTATCCCAGAGTGGAAGTGGGATCATATATTTATGGACTTTGTTTCAGGGCCGCCGTCGACATCGCATGGCCAGAATGCGATTTGGGTGATAGTAGATCGATTGACTAAGACCACCCATTTCCTCCCTATCAAGATCAGCTATTTGCTTAGTCATTTAGCAGAGATTTATGTTCATGAGATAGTTCGTTCTCATGGAGTGCCTGTATCTATTGTGTCAGATCGAGACCCGCGTTTTACGTCACGTTTCTAGAGAATTTTGCAGGAAGCTCTAGGGTCTCAACTATCGTTTAGCATGACATTCCATCCTTAGTCAGATAGGCAGACTGAGAGGACGATACAGATATTGGAAGATATGCTCCGAGCGTGCGTATTAGATTTTGGGAGTAGCTGGACTCAGTTCACGCCGTTGGTAGAGTTCGCGTATAATAACAGTTACCAGTCTAGTATTGGCATGACACTGTTTGAGGCTTTATATGATATAAAATTCCATTCTTCATTATATTGGGACGAGATGGGTGGGCGGCGAGTTGTGGGACCAGAGCTTGTACAGCAGGCGTATGATAAGGTTCGACTCATCAGGGATAGAATCAGTGCAGCTCAGAGTCAACAGAAGAGTTATGTCGATAATCGCCATAGGAATTTGGAGTTCGATGTGGGTGATCATGTATTTTTGAAGATAGCTTCGTTGAAATGGGTTATGAGGTTTGGTAGGAAGGATAAACTTAGCCCTAGGTTTATTGATCCGTTTGATATTTTAAAGAAAGTGGGGCCGGTGGCCTATAGGCTAGCTTTGCCACTTACACTATCCAGGATGCACGACGTATTCCACGCATTTATGTTGAGGAAATACGTCCCAGATCCTTCTCATATTATCAGCTATGGTGAGTTAGAGTTCAGTGATTCACTAGTTTATAAGGAGGTACCCGTACAGATTCTGGATAGAAGATAACAGGAACTACTTAATAAGAAGATTCCTCTGGTAAAGGTTCTATAGAGGAATCATGCAGTAGAAGAGGATTCTTGGGAGCTCGAGGAACAAATCAGACAAAAGCACCCGCAATTTGTTTCAAGAAGTTCAGATGTAATTAGAAAATGTAAGTAAATATATAGTATTTCTTTTGCAGGTACATGTAATACTTTAGTTAGTAAGTGGTATTTTAGTTTTGGGGGAAATTTTCTTTTGATTTATGTAATCTCCTAGGACTTGGTATGTAACCACGATATTCCTCCGTCATAAGTGAGGGTACGTAATAAAATAAGTAGACCGTTTTGCCTTAAGGGATGATGAATTATATGAATAGTAAATTTCAAGGACGAAATTTTGTAAGGAGGGGAGAATGTAATAACCCAAAGAATAATGGTATTTAAATAAAAGTTAAGAGAGTGGAAAATGGAAACAGAAAAGAAAAAGGGGGCACTACAGGCTTCGTCGATGACGTTGCATACTGGACTCGTCGACGAAGGTGTGTTTCGTCGATGAGAAGATACTGAGAGAATTTTTGGGCCTCTGAATTTCATCGACGAAGGGGAGAGCTCGTCGACAAAGTTCCTCTCAACCTCGTCGATGAAGTGACGTGGCTCGTCGACGAAGCCCATGGTATAAATTGCCCAAACTTCATTTTTAGACTGAAATTTGACGCACAGACTTCTTCCTCTCTCTCCTATACGTCCCTTCTACATTCTTTTTACAATCTCGGTCAGAATTTACGTCAGTTTGACGATCTGAAGCCACCACGATGCTCCTAGAGAAGTTCTATGCATATCTATCAGAGCGGGTCGTTGGTGGGTTTGAGTTGAAGTTCATCCCTCGGTTAAGCTAAGGCATTTTATTCAGAATTTGGTCTTACTGTAGTCATAGGAAATGATATTCACGTAAAAACATTGAAGTTTAGTTCTGAGAGTTTTCGTTTTCAGGGCATTGAATGGGGAACCCTGCGGGTGTAGGACGAGCGTTTTAGGGGGTTTTCTTCAGTACTAGGTAAGAGAATAAACTAAAATAGTCATTTTTCTATACAAATTAGTATTATTTATCAGCAAATTAATTTTTTAGGAAAGCATATGTTATATTTGAATATTATTGAGAAAATGCATATTTGGGAAAATACTGCTATTATACAGGAAATGTAATTTTAGAATGAAATATATGATTTTACTCAGCATTGTGTGGCATGAATATTATTTTACGTGATAAATATTATGTTATGACAAATTTTACGAGCAAAACATGTTTTCAAGAATTATGAAATAATAGAGTACATTATGATTTTGAAAATACATGATAAATAACTTATTTACTCAGAATGATATGTATGAGATTTTCAGCGTAAGGTCGTGATTGATAGCCGGCGCAAAGCCGTGTTTTACGTGTGATTTCGAAGCGAGGTCGTATTTATGAAATGTTCGGCGCGAGGTCGTATTTATGAAATGTTTGGCGCGATGCAGTATTTAAGAAATATTCGGCGCAAGGCCGTATTTATGAAATTATAGAAAATGCTATCAATCCATTTATGTTAAACGTTATATTATCATGTATTATATGTTATCAGAACCCGGATGTTAGTTTAGTTTAGTTTCAGGAGCACGGTACTGTAGCTATATAGATCAGATATCTATGTTCAAATTGGTGCTAACCACCCCACGAGGGGGTGGGACATAGTCCATGTGGCTTTTAGTGTAAAGTTGTAGACGTCCACCTAACAGTTCGGACCAGGGTGTGGCGGGCCCATCGTACTTACATACATTTTTGACTCGGCAGTGGTCGACCAGCCATTGTCGGCTCTCGCCTTTGGGCTGCACAACCCGTCATGGGAGGTAATACATGACATCAGCTAGCTATTCATCCTGGGTATGTTTTCAGTATTATTGGCTATACTAGACAGTTATGATTAGTATGATTTATTAAAAATGTGAAGGTATACGTTTATGCAGTTATTAAATGATTAATGTTTTCTGGTATGAAAAATGTACTGTATATCTATATTATCATTAAATATTCATGTTGCCACACAGTTGTATTCAGTTTATTTTCCCTTACTAAGAAGTGTCTCACCCCCGAACATTAAATGGTTTTCAGGAAACCCAAAAAGATTGGCGGAGTGTGACCGCCATTGAGTCGATTGTACTACCCTGCTAGGAGGGTAAGTTTGGACTAGGATCAGGGGATTTTGATGTGAGATCCTAGGGGTGTTTTGTATTTTTGGGAGATTGTATAGGAACACGATATTTGAGGTATGCTTGACTCTGGTATTATGTATTTGGTGGTTATGAGTTTGCGATTTACATTTACTGCTGCCTAGGTTCCGTTGTGTTTGACAGGTGTCCCCGCTACCCACAGGGTCGATTGACTATTTTATTTATTTTGTATTATTATATGATAAATTAATTTGGTTGTTATAGCAGGTGGTGGAGTGGCTTGGGTGCTGCTGTGTTGTAGCCGTGGAGAGCTTGAATTGGCTGAGAGTTGCAGTGGAGGCTTTATGGAGGAATAGCTGCAGTGGGAGTGCTCAGGTGGAGCAAATAAGTTTAGGGAGAAACAAAGAGAGGGGAAGAGAACAGGGACAGAAGAGAGGGATACCGAGAGAGTAGAGGGAATGAAAGAGGAAGCTGAAAATAGAGAGGGAGACCAAGGAAGGGAAGAAGAAAGGGGAAGAGGGAGAGTTTGAGGGAGAGAGGGGGTGCGGGGGCACCACCCAGGAAAAGAGAGAGAAGGGAAGATTTAAATAGAAAAGGGAAGGGGAGCCCGAGCAAGACTCAGCTGGAGGACCCAACCCAGTGTACATGACTGGGTCACATCAACTTATTTTTATATTTTTTTTCTTTTTTCTTTTTCATTTTTTCTCACTGTGACCATAGTCAATTTTGACCTTCATAGAGCCCGTTTATCTCAAAACTCAAAACACAAAAAGTTGTAGATAATCCTTTCGTATTTCTCTAGAAATTCGAATCCTCTCGATTAGAGTTCAGAAGAGAAAGTTATGCACAAATTATGAACTAATGCCGGTTTTGGCTCCCGGGAATTTTCCTGCGATAGAAAAAATGCCAAAAATTCATAAATCGTTCGATAAAACTCATAAATTATATATAAGGCACTTTGTTAAAATATTGAGAGTAATTAGACATTTAATTTAAAATAGAAGCTCTAATGCCTCGATTAAGATGTCTAATTACGCAGTTTTAGCGCGTAATCACACTCCCCAACTAACGTTTTGCTAGTCTCTAGAAAATAACGTAAATGAATTTCAGGGTGGTACCCATAACTACAAATTCCAATGAACATGAAATTAATGCACATGTAACTCAACCATACCGTTCACATATAAAAATATAACTTAATTTCACACTAGCTCGTTCATATTTAATGCACACAACTCCAAAGCACATCATTCATGCAAGTTTCATTGTTTATATGTCATTTAAGAATAGGATACTCACATGAAGTTAATCAGTGGCACAATTTAGAGTTAATGTAGTTATATAAGTTAGAGTATAAACTGGTAAACTCACAAGGTGTGTGTGATGTGTGTGACTCGGTACACCTAGGATATCAATGGACACCTACAGAACGGTCGCTTTGACTCGGCCTAACCGATATACTCTCAAGAACACTCAAAATGAATGGGTTCACTTGTCATATGTGAGGAGGAGTGTCGTGATCAAACATCCCACATATTAAAAGGAACAAACACTAAGTATATGGAGTGGACTAGTCTGAGAAGAGTTTAGCCTATCTATGAGGTGTCGGGTCCTTCACCCTAGCATCTTCTCACCTACTCGCCATATCCAACTGAAACCACCCTAAATCAACTTATTCACAAACTTGTCATGAATACATTTGAGATATTAAACGGTTGAGGAATCTTCATATGTGGAGAACATGTGTCGTGTCCTTGACTTTTTGTGGTATTTCTGTGGAGCAGGCATTAGCATTTCATTTCATGCGCATTTCTATTTCTTATTCTTTCTTCTACTCATTCTTCATTTTCTGTCTTTTCTTGATTAATTAGGACAAGCATTACACTTCTTTTTTTATCTTTATACCATCAATGGGAATTGAGCTCGAATAGTGGCCTATGAACTAAGTCTATCTCTAGGGTTGGCTCAGCTTTCACATCTTGAGTAGGCTGCAAGACCTAGATTTCTATTTCCCCACTAGATGTCACCTCTAGGCTAGCAAATCAAAAACAGAGACTAGTGTACAAGGAATCGTCCAAAAGAAAAGAGAACTAAGTTCCATGAACTCTAATTGGATGTTAGCACTCAAAAGGATAATAATTAGCTCAAGGATATCTCACAAAGTGTCATAGTCGCCATGGGTGTTCTCTTAGTGCTCACAGGAAACCCTAAGTGCAATGAATCACGTGAATGTGTTCATTCATCCTCGTGAGATACCATGTAAATACAAGAAATTATATAGCTAGATTAACACAAGTGTACTACCAATCAATTCTTCATGGATTTACGAAGTCATATAAAGAGAAACTATGCATAAATGACCCAAGTGTGTAATTCTTAGGTAATATGCAGGTATGTGAAGGGTATGAGTCAGTGTTAAGTAAGACATAATGCAGTATAATTCTTCACTACTTTTCCTTTCTTTCCCTCTTTTTGAATTTTTTTATAATATAAAACCGAGTAGGTATACGTGCACAGTGTCACATGCAAATGCTCACCCCCCCCTCCAACTAAAGTAGAGCATTGTCCTCAATGTGAAAGCATAGGGGAAATAGAAAAACTGTGCATGGGAGCAATAGGGCGTACCTGGGTGATGAAGTAATGGAAAATGAAAATTGAAACTAAAGAAAAATGTACCTATCAATAAACTAAAAATAAGATGGAATGAAACAAAATGAAAGCAAAGGAAAGAAAAACATCACAGTGTGTCTGGAGGATGCTCGGGAGGAATTTCTTCTGGTGGGTGCAGATTTATAAATTGAACTGGCGAGTTTCAAAATTTGAGTCGCCACAATGAGTCAGTTTTGTTATCTGCACAGAAGTGATCTCTGAATAAATCAATGCTCTCCACAATATCAGACAACACATTTTCAAATTGTCTTTCTTATTTTAACAAGAAAGGATCCTTATCTAGTATAGTTTTCAGGAAATATACTTATTTAAGAACCGGTCTTTGAGGAAAAGTTTGCGGAACAGTTACCTTTGGTTCTTCAAAAGCATTAAACTCTCACCATTCTACTCAACTTCTTCATCTGGTGCACCAGTCACCGTACCACTACTGAGATTTTCTTCATCATTACAATCATTGACATTTGCTTCAATAGAGGATGAAAGTTCCATGATTGCAATTTGCACTTGAATATCTGGTTGGGCTTGAAATTGGGATTCATCTATCTCCAAAGCATTCAATAATGTGTTCAGCCTAGTCAAATCGATGCCTATCTCGTTGATGGCTTGAGAAGTTTAAGAGTTTATCACATTTTGGCTTGCCATGAACTGTTGCAAGCTAACAGTTAGCTGCTGTATAGGATCTTCCATTTCCTTTTTTAACATTAGAGGAGGCTGATTTGCAAAGTGAGAGGGTCCTGAGCCTTGGCCAGCTACTGCATAAAGAATGTATTGATTTTGTCCCTGCAGAGATGGCCCCACTTGGTCATTTTTCCAACTGAAATTTGGATGACTTCTCCAACCTGCATTGTAAGTATCAGAATAAGGTTCATAAGAAATCTCAGAAACCATATTGACTAGGTTAGATTGATCAAGCAAAACTTCCTTAAAAGTAGGAATAGTTGGACATGCATTAGTTACATGCCTTGGATCCTTACATATGCTGCATTTTTCAGAAGATGATGGTAAAACATGCATTTCATATACCTTAAACTAAATGGAATCTAACCTTTTGGACATCAATGCAAACCTAGCATTCAAATCATTGATTTCTTTCAATTGATACTTACCACCTCCACTAATACATTTTTTCTTTTCAAATCTATCATACACATCAGAGACATCCCAAGATTAGGCATTTTCAGCCAAATAATCAAAATAGTCAAAAGCTTCTTCGGGCCCTTTGTCGAAAAACTCACCATTGCACATGGTTTCTACAAATTGCCTAATTTTTTGTTGTAACCCCTCATTAAAAAAATAGATGACCCTCCAATTCTCATACCCATGGTGAGGATATGCATTTAAGAGGTCTTTGAAACGTTCCCAACACTGATAAAATGTTTCCACATCCTTTTGGTAAAAATTCATGATTTGTCTTTTCAAAGCATTAGTTCTTTGCATGAGAAAAAATTTCTTTAAAAACTCAGTTTACATTTCTTGCCAAGTCCTAATGGATCTTGGTCTTAAGGAATTCAACCAGGTTTTTGCCTTGTCTTTTAAAGAAAATGGAAACAATTTCAGTCTTATTACCTCCTCAGTGTATGTTCTGTACATGAATGTGGAGCACACTTTTTCAAACTCTTTAATATGCAAATATGAGTTTTTAGATTCAATGCCATGAAAATGAGGTAACAATGGAATCATCTCAGGTTTAAATTAAAAGCATTTGCATTCAAAGGTAGAATAATGCAGGATGGGGTGCTGGTCCTAATAGGTTGCAAATATTCTCTGAGTGTCCTATTAGGGTTCTCCATATCATGAGGTTCATTCTCAGCCATGATGCTATGCGTGTTAGATGGTGATTCAAGTGAAACAGGTTCACTCGATGATGAGATGGATGAGTTTGTCCTGACTAGTCTAAATGTGTTATCTCTGGCCCAACCAGTCATACAAACTCAGTATAAACGCAATAAAAGCAAACAGGTCAAAGGAGAGGAAGTAGATATCACCCAGGCTGTGAAGACATTCACAACTCTATAAACACCCTCTCTAAAATCTGAGAAACACTTCGATGACACCAATTGATCTCCGGCAACGGTGCCAAAAACTTGACTCATTCTGAGTTGTGCTTCCAAGTGCAAAAGTGTCAAATTGTATCAAGGATGAGTTTAGGATCGTATTCTATAGGGACCACTGAGTATCAAAGTATTTATGAAAGTTTAGTGAAATCCTGTTGTTATAAAAAGTGGTTTGAAAATCTTTTTGGTCTTTTATGATTTTGAAAATAGTAAACAAAATGGGAGGTATTTAAGAAAAATGCTAATATGTGATTGAATTTTTATCGAATTTCTAAAAATATAAACATACTATTGCAACCAAACTAAACAGATTAACTAAAACAATTTACCAAACACTTGGGTTACGGGTTCAACGTCTGTTTGCTTCCACCGTTTACTAATTTCCTAGGCCTTACCCCTCTTCTTGTTAATCCAATCAAAACATTAATAAGATGAACTTTTAATACTGCTCGAGTAAATTTTCTACATCCGAACGGAAGAAAATAAATCTCTCATTAAGCGTCCACCGAATTTCATGTAAAAATTAATTGATGAAAATCCCAACTTAAATCAAGGTTTTGATATGCTTAACGTCAACAACAAAATAAGAAATAAGAACCAGTGATTTATCAACGATGCCTTCAATTTTCGGTTTCAACCAAATAAAAGTTTACCAATAATATCATAGGAGAATTACCAACTCATGGAAAACAAATGACATTGATCCACAACCCGAGTTACCGAACTTAGCCCCTTATACTTGTGATCCCAAATTTTCGGGTCAAATTAATTCCACAATAAACTATTGCAATAATAAAATAAAAAAAATAAATTAAAAGAACAATATTTTAGATGTATACTAAAACTAAAAAACTAATTAATCTACCCTAAAATCGTTCCAAACATTAGGCTAAATGCATACTAAATAACAAATTAATTCAACCATGAAAACATTCAAAATAACAAAATAAAATAACAAGAATCTAATTAAACCATAGACTACTCAAATAATAAAGTGAAGAAAAGTACTCAACCCAAAACTAGTCAAATAATGTATTAAAATAAAAATAATAATAAAGCTCTTCCCACAATCTATTAAAATAACATTTAAAATAACTAAAGAAGGAGAGAGAGAGAGAGAGAGAGAAGAGGCCGTGAGCCCGGGTCTGTTGGTTTGGCTGGGCTGCCGTGGAGTGGTGGCTGGTCTGTGGTTGGAGCAGCTCCCGGCTGGCAGCAGGTTATGGAGGCTTCGGGTGCTGGGCTATGCAGCAGAGGGAGTCCAAGGCTTGCTGCTGTTTTCTGCTGGTGGCTGCTCGAGTGGTTGGAGGTCTTCGGCTCGTGGCTGGACTGTGTGGCCGGAGCTGGTGGAAGGTCTCCTTGGGTGTTGCTGGTGTTGGGGCTCTCGGCTATGGTGGCTGCAGGTGGTAGAGTGGCTCAGGTGCTGCTGTGCTGTAGCCGTGGAGAGCCAGAACTGGCCGAGAGTTGCAGTGGAGGGTGTGTGGAGGAATGGCTGCGGTGGGAGTGCTCAGGTGGAGCAGAGAAGTTTAGGGAGAAACAGAGAGAGGGGAAGAGAACAGGGACAGAAGAGAGGGAGACCGAGAGAACAGAGGGAATAAAAGAGGAAGCTGAAAACAGAGAGGGAGACCAGGGAAGGGGTGAAGAAAGGGGAAGAGGGAGAGGTTGGGTGCGGGGGCACCACCTAAGAAAAGAGAGAGGAGGGAAGATTTAAACAGAAAAGGGAAGACCAGCCGGAGGACCCAACTGCTGGACCCGACCCGGCCTGCATGGCCGGGCCACATCAACTTGTTTATATATATATATTTTTTCATTTTTTCTCTCCGTGATTAAGCCAATTTTGACCATCTTGGAGCCCGTTTCTCTCAAAACTCAAAACACAAAAGTTGTAGATAATCCTCTCTTCTTTCTCTAGAAATATGAATTGTATCGATCGGAGTTTGAACGGGAAAGTTATGCACAAATTACGAACTAGTACCGGTTTTGGCTCTCAAGAATTTTCCTGTGATAAAAAAATGTCAAAAATTCATAAGTTGTTCAATAAGACTCATAAATTATAAATAAGATACTTTCTTAAAATATTGAGAGTAATTAGACATTTAATTAAAAATAAAAGCTCTAATGCTCGGATTAAGATGCCTAATTTAGCGGTTTGAGCGCATAATCAGTTAGCTATCATACTCCAAAGAGTATTCATATCTATCTCATCCTTTATAATCCAATCACCATTTTGATCATTTTATCTTTAAATTTTACATATTTTCTTCCTCTAGGTTCCCCCAGTTCTCTTACATTGATATATTTGACTTTTATTTTATCTACTTTTAAAAGTTATTAAGTGTTCTTCACTTTTCTTAGAACAAGTATTCATTGTAATAAAATCATATAACATAGCAAAGTCTAAGATTATATCCCCAAGCTAATTTTTGTCTCCATATTCATATCCCCCACGCATGCTCTCATAACCTTTACTATCCCTTACAATGTGTTTATTTAGATCTGCTCCTATGAATATTTTCTCAGTCCCTTATATGCCTTTAGTAATACTATCCAAATCTTCCTAAAATTGTCTCTTAAAAAATAACGTTGTAAATTTAAATAAAGTAGGGGATAAAATTATAAAAATCTAGATGGTCTAATTAGGCCAAAAAGTAATAAATGTCATTAGTGCTTATGCTCCTTAAATTGGCTTAGTAGAAAATCTTAAGAGACAATTTTGAAAATGTGAATGTGTTTGTCCAAAAAATAAGTCCCAAGAGAACTGATCAATGAATCAAACTTTATGTGTAACATGGAACTCTCACATATTTGATATCGTACCCAGACGCCAACATGGAGTGACACTTTGGGGTGGCGACCTACCCCACCCTTACCCACTTTTTGCTATACTTGAGTGGTACAAATGCAACACGTTACTCGTAGGAGACACTCCAACAAATATTCGGTAAGGATTCATGTCATAGTGATTTGATAAATTTTAATCTAGCTATCATCCACCTAACGCGATCCTCCTCCTTTACTCGAGCTTGGGATCGACTCTGTGTGAAAAAAATTTGGATATTAAGTAATCACAAGAAGAGTTTTCTTGTTGAATATAAGATGACATTTAATTTCTTATTTGAAAAATAAAATCTATATTGTAGAGACCTGGTGAATTATATTAATTCAATAATAGGAGGAGGAAGAAAAGGAAATTGTAATTGGAATTCAATCGCTGCGTTTGTTGACGAACATGTTTGATGGGATCATCAATGTGGACATGCGTCTCGTCGATAAGAAGTTATCGAGGGGCTATTTTTAGCTCTGATTTTCGTCGACCAGAAATAAGCGTTCGTCGACAAACTCCCTTCATGTACTCTTCGACAAAGTGACGTGTCTCGTCGACGAGGGTAGGTGTATAAATAACTCTAAACTCGGATTTTAGCGCAAATTTTTCAAGAAAATCAGATTTCCACTCTCATGTTCGTCCCCTCTGCTTTCTCTCTAAGATTTTGGGTCCGTTCTTTGCCGGATCAACAATCTAAAGCCACCGCGCTACTCCTGGGGAAGTTCTCTTCAAGTCTACTAGAATGGATCGTTGGTGGGGCTAACTTGGACTTCATACTAAGTTCAGGGTAAGATTTTTTATTGAGTATTTGACATTCCTACAATTGTAGAAAATGTAGCACTCGAAGAAATACTGAAATTTTGTTCGGGAAATGTTATTTTCAGGGTGTTGAACGGAGAACCCTGCGGGTGCAGGATTAGTCATTTTAAGGGCTTTTCAGTAGTCAGGTAAGGGAGTAAACTAAAGTAGTAAATTTTCCATGAAAATTATTATTATTTAATAGAAGAATAATTTTCAAAAAGCATGTATTATGTATGAGTATACTTGGGAAAATATATTTGAGAAAATACTACTATTACACAAAAATATATGTTTTTAGTATAAAATGTCAGAAAATGTAATTTCAGAACAAAATTCATGATTTTATTCAGGTTGTGTGGCATGAATATTATTTCACGTATATGGTATTATGTTAAGTTAGATTTATAGAAAAAAACATGTTTACAATTATTTTCAGGAATAACATGATAATACAGGAAATTATGATTTCAGAATATATGATAAACAATACATATGCTCAGTTCAGTATTTATGATATGTTCAGCGCAAGGCCGTGATTGATAGCTGGCGCAAGGCCGTACTTATGTATGTTATCCGGCGCAAGGTCGCAGTTATGTATGTAATCGGCGCAAGACCTTAATTATTTATGTTATGACAGAATTCTAGAATATGCTATCAATCTATTTATATTAAAACATTATATGATTAAGTACTATATGTTATCAGAACCTGAATGATAGTTCAGATTGGTTTTCAGGAGCACGGTACCGTAACTATACAGTTCAGTTCAGTTTAGACTTGTGCTAACTACCCCTGCTAGTAGAGGGAGTGTGAGATGGATAGTCGATGTGGCTTTCAATATAGAGTTATAGACATTCACCTGGCAGTTCGGACCAGGGTGTGGTAGGCCCATCGTACTTACAGACATTTTTGACTCCGTAATGGTAGGCCAATCATTGTCGGGTCTTGCCTTCGGGCTGCACAACCCATTATGGGGGTAATATATGACATCAACTAGCTATTCATCCTGAGTAAATTTCATTACTACTATTTATAGCAAATGATTTTATGAGCACTGAGATACAGTATGATTTAGTATAACTATGAAATTGTATGTTTATTCAATTACGATATTATCAGTTTTTCAAGCATGTAATATGTACTGTATATTTATTATAGCACACAAATATTCATGTTTCCACACAGTTGTATTTAGTTTATTTCCCTTACTGAGAGATATCTCACCCCAACTTAAACCATTTCAGGGAACCCAAAAAGACAGGCAGATCGAGCTCCATGCCGTTGAGGCAGTTGTTCTACCCTATTAGAGGGGTGAGTTTTGAAATAGGGTTAGTAGGTTTTTGATGTAAGATTCTAGTTTTACCTTTTGGTGTTTTTGGAAAATATGGTGGAACGTAAGTAACTCTGGTATTGTATTCTATGGTTGGGTGAATGAAATTTAGATTAACTGCTGCTTAGGTGTCCGCTGCGTACGATAGGTGTGTCCCCATTACCCACGGGTTCGAGTTGCCTTTGTTATGTTATAAGTTAATGATATTAGAGTATTTAATGTGGTTGATTATGTAGTAAATTAAATAGGTCGTTACATATATGATCTAAATATTAGGTTGGCCCGTGATAGTAGTATTTATTAAATGCATGTCAAGACTATAATGGTCATCTTCTTAAAATAATTATAAAGATTAACCAAACATTGAAATGATAGTAAGTGAACCAAACAAAAATATTTGTATGGGATAGATATTCTATTCTTAAAAATGAGAATTTCGAAAATGTCATTTTATGAGAATATTTTTAATATTGTAAGCCAAAGGCCCCATAACTTCATGTTGAAGGTATAATAAGGAAACAAGTTAAAAAGAAAAGAATAAAAATGAAAAATGAAAAATGAAATAGTCCCCTTATATTGTGTAATATATTCCTTTTTGTTTGTTTTATGGTGTGGAAAATAGTTTACCTCTCATTTTATTTTTTTCTTACCAGTCCCCTTACAATTAGAATCTATTCTAATATAAAAAAGCACTAACATTGCATTTGGGAGCATAGGTTTCGAATCTTAAATTTGAATTTGAGTGGATTTGGATAAATTTCAATATAATTTTATATTACATCTTATCTAAATCTAATACAACTCCAAATCCAAAACTTCTCCAAATATAAGGTAAGGAAAGAAAAGGAAATTATTAATGAACCTACTTTTTCTTGTTTGCCCTATATTTGGATAGACTTTAGATTTGAAGTTGCATTAAATTTGGAAAAGATATAACATAAAATTGTATTGAAATTTGTCTAAATCCATCCAAATTCAAATGTAATGTCCGAAATCCATGCTCCCAAATACAATATTAGTGTTTGAAAGTATTGATTTTGGAGTTTAGATTCAAATTGTATGGATTTGAAAAAAAAATGTCAATATAATTTTTTACTATATTTAAAAAAAAATTTAATAGTGTTTAATACAGGAGCAAATATAATGAGAAATAAAATCTCTTGCTCACTTCTTTTTTCTGCTTGAATTTGAATCAAATCCAAACATAACTTTAATGATCCATTTGAATCAAAAAAAATTTCTGACAAAAAAATAAGAAAGAAATATGTTTACATTGTATTTTCTCTCTCACCAAATGATATCTAAAAAAAAAAATTTTCCTAACATGATTAAAATGTTTTAAAAAGTTAAATGTTAATAATATATTTTGATCTACGTATATTCTCTCATTTTATTTTTTTTTAATAATCAAACATAAATTAGAATAACAAAAAAAACAATAAAATAGGCCAAAAAAAAAAAAGGAAAAGTGTGAGAGAAGCAGCCAAGTGGGCGGCTTGGCTCTTCTGGCTAGGCACTCAAAGTCAGCCTCTATGTTGGCTCCAGCTCAGCAAGCCACCTCATTCTCATTTTACCCTCCATAACAAATCATGAAAACTATAGTTAGCTAATTCATTAGAATAGAAAGGGTAGGTCAATACATGAATTAAAAACAACAGGACAGAATAATATGGCTAGAGAAACAAAAATCTAGCTTTTGAAATAATTGTATTCTAACATTCTTAAAATATCCAACTGCCTAGAAGAGTCACTCGCTCTATAGTGAGTTTTTGGAATAATTGTATTCTAACATTCTTAAAATATCCAACTGCCTAGAAGAGCCACTCACTCTATAGTTTGTCACACAAGATAAACATGTCGCCCGTCTACTGGCCGGTGTTGCCTATAGGTCGTGATGTCCATCGAGATGGTTGTCTCCTGTCCCCATGCCAATGCGAAATCCACTCCTGGGTCGTCACTCTGCTATGTTTGGCCCATCCTTTAGGCACCTTTGGAAGGCAAAGAAAAATAGAGAAACAGACCTATTATTTCAATAGATTAGTTGAATGGGCCTTCATTCAATGATGTAAAATGAGAATATCAGATGGTGGTTAACATTATTTTGGAACATAAAATATGAGTGACGTTGACTCGAACCATTTGGCGAGTGGAGAATGATCATCCCAAATTAGACCTCATCACCTCGTATGCCAAGAAACATGCTGCATTTGCTGGAACACTACGGACCATGGCAGGTCCAAAACCCTTGTATAGGCCTTTGACTCCCTCTGATGCCAGGATCTTTCTCAAGGCATCGAAAGAACCGTTATACTTTGGATTTTTGTAATCATCCACCTGAATTACACTCTTGATAACATCAGTTGGGTAGACACCAGCCCAGAAGGAAGCACCAGCCAAGCCTCCCGCCAAAATTAAAGAGCCCTTTCCCAACCCAGATGTGTCTTGGCCACCTGCTAAAAACTGCTTCAGGGCTTCATAGACACCAAACGTTACAGCATTTCCAGGTATTTCACGAGCCAGGGTGGGAACCAAGCCCTTAAAGAGACCCACAGCACCCCCTTCTGATCTGAGAACCTGCCTTGCCACATCCATTGGGCCACCATACTTCACTGCCACGGCACCTGAGCCAGACTCTGCCAATACGCTCTGAGCTTGCAATCTGTTATCAAAGTCCACTTGGTCATTTCCACATACAAACAGCATGTTTGCAGATTAGAAATTCAGAAATATTTTTTGCCACATAATTTGGCCTTAGATTTTCAAATATAGATTCACATGTTTTGATCCCAAAATCTTACACATTAATGCTACAAATGATTTTGAATAAATTTTAATAAATCTAAATATAACATACTCTATAAGTGTTTAATGTTATCTTGGTTTCCTCGGCTGCTATAGGCGAGAAGCAGTGGTATTGATTATAAGTGAAATTTAAACTAAGAAATCATAAATATAATGACATAAAAAATACAGATGTTCATATTTCAAACAAGAAAATAATTGCAAAGCACAATAGAATGTGCTTTTGTAATGGTCTTGGAAGCCATAGATATGGTTATGACATAAAAAATACAGGTGTTCATATTTCACACAAGAAAATAAATGCAAAGCAATAGAATGTGCTTTTGTAACGGTCTTGGAAGCCATAGATATGGTAATGACATAAAAAATAGAGATGTTCATATTTCAAACAAGAAAATAAATGCAAAGCAATAGAATGTGCTTTTGTAACGGTCCTGGAAGCCATAGATATGGCAATGACATAAAAAATACAGATGTTCATATTTCAAACAAGAAAATAAATGCAAAGCAATAGAACGTGCTTATGTAACGGTCTTGGAAGCCACAGATATGGTTATCTAATGGTTGATGCAACTATCATGCACCAACTTTTAAAAACATTGGCCTGGCCCCAATTATAAACCAAAAAAATGAATTCATGAGGGCATGTGTCAGTTATCCGTGATGTAACATCTGTAATGGATGCAACCATTACACCACAATCATTACCATTACACTGACAACCCCTTTTCTAAAACTGTGGAACAGATTGACATGTTTAAATATATTCATGAATTTTATATAGTCAAGGATTAACATCGGAAAGAAAAATATCTAAGCAAGCATGACTAAATTATTCAGAATTACTAGGGAACTTCACACATGGGTCATGAATTATTCACTGCATCCAGAAAACTCTTAATTTAGCAAGCTATTGAATTATCCTCACAATGAACAAGCGCTATTGCCCAACAAAAATAACAAAAATGGCCAGGATTTAATTTGAGACATGAAAGCATTTAGAGTATAATGTACTAACGATAGAACAGAAGCAACACAGTACTGACCTGCACTTGATCAATTCAGTGGGGCAAGCTAGAAAGGAAACCGCGAGTCCAGCCCCAGCTCCACAGACAACCTGCTGGTTAACTGTTAGGGGTGCACCAGGCTGAGACCTCAATAATGCCTCCATTTGTCCCCTCACTGTGAAGAGGACGGCATTGAAGGCAGCCACAGTGGCAAGGGGTGCTCCCATGCCTTTGTAAAAGCCCTTTGGGCCTTCTGCTGCAAATGTTTGCTTGACAGCATCCATTGCACCAGAATATTTGAGGGGCTGACCAGGGTGTGGAGCAGGCTGGCTCTGGAGCTTGACCTTGATGGTGTCAAAGGGGTGTCCACAAATCAACTGTGCTACCCCCCCAACAGTCCCCGAAGTTAAGTCCTTGGCTACGTCCTCCATTTGCAAAGTGTAAGAAGTATTATTGGAGGACAGCTGTGGAGGGCACAAAAGAAATTTCCAATTTACAGTAGTAGGATTTAAACCCAATAAACAAGGCAATGATACAGATATTATCCAGTTTGGTGCTAGGGCTTACAACAGAGGATATCAAGAAATATATTTAAGGAAAACTAGCTTTTAAAGTATAATAAAGCCTCTACTGCAGGGGAGGGGTAAGTCAGCACTAAGAAACAATATTTTAGACGTGGCCAAATACAAACATATTCCAAACTTCAAGAACAAATAACAAAAGTTTCTATGGCTTTCTAAAGAAGTCAGTCATCAAACATGATGCCTCAATTACACCCAACAATTCCACATGTAAGACAAACCACAACAGGACTAACTCCACCAGAGCATCTGTCAATTTAACAGCTGACAGAACAACTAGCTCCTTCACTTTCAGCGCACGCTAAATTAAATCAAGTCCTTTATTATGCTCAATGTTGTTTGCATGCAATGCATAATAACGAAGAGGTGTATTTCCACATAAGGAATAGCAAAATAAAAAGATAAAATATATTAACCCAGTGTGATCATTTTCAACAATGAAATGTGTTTCTCTTCCCTCCTATTGGAGGCAAAAAAACAGTAAAAAAATATCCAGAAATACTACAAAACTCAACAGAATGCAACAAAGCCTTTTCCAGAATTCCAAAGAAGATACAGCATATGGTGAAAGCTCTAAAATATGTCTTCTATCCAATTGAAAATCTCTGAGAAAGATGAAAATTAAGGGGGGCTAATGAACAAACTGTCCATGGACAAGACCAAGTTTTCTATAAGCTTACTCCAACTCATTTATGAGTGTCAAAAGACAAAGATTGGGCTTGAGTTTCAAAGCTAATGTCATAGGAAGCATATATAGCAGAAGCCACACCAGGCAGCTCCAAAGAATTTGCATATCCAAATAATGAAAAATAAAATAAGAAGATAAATATATTAGCCCAGTGTGATCATTTTCAACAATGACATTTTCGTCTCCCCTCCTGGAGGAGGTGACAACAAATTATGCGGAACTCAAAAGAATAGAAGAAGGCCTTTTCCAAAGTTTCAAAGAAGGTAGAACAGATGGTGAAAGCTCTAAAATTTATCTTCTAACTAACTGAAAATCTCTGAAAAATGAAAATTAAGGCGGGTCAATGAACTGTCCAAGAACAAGACCAAGTGATCTGCAAACTTACTCCAGCTCATTTAAGAGCATCAAAATATGAAGATCAGGCGAGAGCTTCAAACTTAATTTCTTAAGAAGCACATATGGCAGAAGCCATGCCCAGGCAGCTCCATAGAAGTTGGTGAATGACTATGGCCAATGTTTTGCTCTTGTATATGAAATGTATCAAAGAAAAACTAAAGTATCAAATACTAAGCGAAGAAAAAAAGTATCAAACAAAAATGCTTTTAAAAATAAAAAAGTTAATGAGAAACATAATGCTGATTGGAACTCGGTAGATTATTGAGTGTGTTTAAATTGCTAAAAGGGAGAGAAATCCCCAATAACCACCCCGCCCCCCACCCCAAAAAAAAAGAATATCCCCAGCAAGCACAAAGCATGCCAATCACTTTACATGGTGTTTATTTTTAGGCAATGATTTGTGCAGCCAATCAAACATATACATCACTATCAAATAAACTGACAAGAGTACATACATTTGCACTGAGAGGTCATTTCATATCATGAAATACCCAAACATACTGAAGTTGCTTTTTCACAAAATTGATTCTCAAAAGTCTCTAATGTAACCAAACAAAAATAAGCCTAAAATGAATCTTAATTACAATATATCAGAACATCAAGTAGCAGTATCCTAGGAGACGTCGTAGTGAATAAAGTTTGGAATTTCCATGTTGGAAGCCTCGATTCAAATCCTAAAAGAGGGGGAAAGGGGCATGGGACAGGAGATAGGCTACCTCCCATTGGGTAGCTCAAGCCTAGTGTGGCTTCCAATTGACCAAAAAAAAACATCAAGTAACACATCATCAAATATCAAAACTAGATTTCACTTCCCAACCATGACATGTTTTTCCCTCACCATGTAAAAAAAAAATGTGACTTCTCAACTGAATGGTAAAGATGGACAACATCCAAGATTACATTTTAATGTTTGGTTGATTCAGTAACTCACCCCCTAAGCCTATCCAGGGTAAATCCTACAGCCAACCTATTGAATACAGCATCGAGAATCTCCCTCATACTGAGGAAAAAAGCAATAGAGAAAGAGAAGGAGAGGGACAGAAAAAAAGAAAAAGAAAAAGGAAAACACACACACACACACACACATACTAATAATCATATAAAGTGAACCTGCCCCAAGTCCAATTACATTTACTATTTTCACTCTCATAGCAAAGACATATCAATTACATGGTTGTTCCTGCAAGTTTTACGGATATCAGTGACTAAGGCAAATAAAGGAGAACTGCAAAGTGCAAAGTACATGTTGAAATTATAGACTAACAAAAACCCATGTAGATGAGAACAATAAAAAGTGGAACTTAAATGATTGCTCCCAAGGATTGAAAAATTCCTTTGTCATCCAAATAAAGGACCCTAAAATCTTACGAATATACCCTCTCTCTCTCTCTCTCTCTCTCTCTCTCTCTTTCTCTCTCTAAAAGATCAGGAGAAGAGATTATAGAAATGCCTACAACAACAATAATAACACAATTATCAAAATAACACACCACCACCGCCACCATCGGTGGCTTGAATAAAAATAAAAATGATACACAATAATGAATTTAATGAAAATGACGCCAAGAAGAAGCCATATTTATGACATATATACTAAATTAATTTAAAATTGTTTACTTGTTTAATTGTCTATAACATCTTGCATTGTTCAACAGGAGGGAAAGTTGAAAAAATGAAGATAAGGGTTGTCAATTTCATGGTGAAAACAAACAGCAGCTAAACGGACTTGAGGATCCTCTCAAAATGGCCATAGTATTCAAATGCCACATTAAAAGAAAAAAAAAAAAAATCTCACTCTGCAATGCACCAACCATACCGATGAAAATAGAACTGAAATGGCATCAAACTTAGCTATGAATCATATAAAACGAGTACCCTTAGCCAATAAGACACAATTTATTACATACGCAGGACGTTTAACCTCTGAAAAGTACACGGAGAACTTCAGTGGGACTAGAAACCTCACCAGAGCTGATAGAAACCCTTCAAGCAGACGCAACGCACGCAATCAAATCTGCCATAACAAAATCAAACAAAACTCATATTAGTCATTCAAAGATTACAACAACAGAAGCGGGTGAGAACATTTCGCAATACCAAATGAAATGGGTGTCGAGATTTTTTATTGGGGAAGTAGGAAATCGAAGGGGCGAGGATGGGATGAATCAAGGCCTTTGTACAAATAGTAAAATCGAAAGGAAAGTCACCCTTTTGCGGTCTTGGTATGCAAGTGAGATGGGTGTGTTTCAGAGAGGGGAATTTTGACGCATGGAAACAGTCAAAAGTTGAATCTCAACAAATGAATCAGAGAATCAGAGCCACAAAGGCCAAGGCAGGCGGAGAGCAACCAGGCTGGGTAGGCGTCAGGGACAGAAGTTGCTCAGACACCAGCCGGAGAAATACCGCAGACGAGGACACAACACCAAAGGCTCCTGTTATGTCTTGTTATTTAGTATATATATATACATTACACCATGGTGATTCACTACTCTCCACCAATTCCCATTCAAGCGTATCATGAATTCATTATTTTGGACCTAATTTACATACATGGATCATGAAGAATCTGTTGAGATTTCATTATTTTGCCAACCCCGATTTTCTCAAGCCATGTAATATATTTTCTTTTTCTAAAAGTAGTTGAAAAATTAAATTGAGTTCAAAAAAAATATATGACTAAATCAAATTTTAGAAACTATAAATGCAATTAAGTTAGGTAAGTACATTGATTTTAAAATAGATATTAGGATTTCATAATTACAAAGAAAATCATGAAAGATACACAAGAAAACACTTTACTAATCTAATTTAAAGCCACCAAAAGTCAAAAGAAAATGAAAAGCACTACAATTTCTATGTTGATACACATATACACTAAAAAAATATACATATCAATTTAAGTCAATTATTATTATTATTATTATTATTATTATTATTATTATATTTTCTAGTATTATTATATACTAAAACACAATGTGAATGAAATCCATTGAATAACTGAATTAGAAATTAAGTAAGAAAAAAAAATAGGGAATTTTGAATTAGCCGGCTTATAGGAATACACCCTTCTTTACTTGCTTAAGAAGACTCATTTGGCTGGATAAAATAATTATTCTTCGAAATAAAATAAAATATATTTCAAATTTTGGGAATGAGAGAATAATTGTTCTTTGTATATTTCTAATTATTTTATTCTACACATAATAAAAAAGAAATAGGCATCCGTATTGTGAAATTTTAAAATAGTTATTCATTATTATAAACTCATAAAAGGTTTTACATTGTTATTTGTTTTGTAGCAATAATATATTTTTTATATTACTAATTATAACTAATCCATTAAAACCAATGTATGTCTCGGAATAGGCATTCCATGAACCAAACATAATTTTGTTATTTTCAAATTCTCTTACCATCTATTTAATTAGTATTTTGAAAGCATCAACTAAATTTTCTTTGTAAAAATTATATTCTTAAATAGTTGAAAAAAACTAAATTCTCTAAACACAATTTTAATTTCAATTTCAATTTCGTATTTATTATTTCATGAACATAAAATACATTCATTTTTTATAGTTGAATGCTTAGTTGATGAAAGGATGGCTAATATTATATTTGTAATCTTAGTTCCTTTTTTTTTTCATATCAAGAATGTTATAATTTTGATTTAAATTTGAATTCTTGCTTAGCTTACTTTTTGAAGAATCCAATACTAACCATTTTAAAATAAATGAAATGACGAAAATAGCAAATTGAAGTTTCCAATCCTAATGTTTGGAAAGATCTTGCATTGGATTTGAAAAAGATGTAATATAAAATTATATTAAAATTTATCTAAATCGACTCAAATCCAAATTCAACATTCCAAATTCAGAGCAAATGTGATTTCTCCAAGACAGAAATAGCCTAAAGTCCTAAGCTTTCTTGAGGATGTTTTTTCAAGTTTGCATTAAAGTTTAATTTTTTTACTTAGTTTTTTTAGAACAAAATGATAAATTAGTCCTATACTTTTATTTTGTACAATCAAGGACTTATATTTATTAATTGTATTCAATTAAAATTACAATCTAAATCAATATAATAATTGTGAATTGGAGGGTGGAAATTAATCGAAGGCCCGTCAGCTTGAAAATAGTTCGTGATTATGAAGAAAGAAAATATATATTATTTTTAAATTATTATATACTTAAAGTCACAATCAATTCATAAATAAAATTAATAGGGATTCTTTTTTCTTTTTTATTTTATCAACAGTAGGCTCATAACAAATAATAGTGACCCGACCTGTAATATTGATTCAATATTTTATACATATTGTAAGGAAGATTAACTAATATTTTTTAGATTTAATTAGGATGATCAAAACAATTACATGAAATTAGTAAATACAAGTTTTTAATTGTACCAATTGGAAACATACGGACTTGAATAAATTTTCATTCTGTCCTCAGTTTTTTCTTCCTAAACGAAGGAAAAAGAGAGAAAAAATAAATTGGCCTCATCTTTTCCTTGATCTTCTTTTTGCTCCCTCTTACCCTCCCCACCAAACGCTATGTATAACATCAACATCTTCCTCAGCATTTGGCCATCAAGATAGACCATTCAAACAACACAAACCCATCGCTGCCTGAAGTTCCTGCAACTTGAATTAGGATTTCTACTAATAGCAATAACTTATGCCAGTCATCTTGCATATGAGCCATGTTTAACTTGCGGAATAAAATGTAGTAGGAAAGTAATGGAATGAAAATTTGAATCTATTCCTCGACTCCATTTGATTACTCTCTTGCATACCCAATATGCAGTTAGTTCATCCTGCATTCCATTTACAAGATTATAATTCAACTCAAGTCTATTCTTCCATTAGAATAGATATTCATTTTAGTAGTGTATGCCATAAAGAAAAAATAGAGTGAAAAATAAATTCCCTTCTTTTCTTTTCTTTTTTCTTTCCCTCAGACATACCCCGAGGGAAGAGAAAAAAAAAAAAAAAAACACAAAGGAAATCCATGCTTTGCAGAAAAGATAACCAAAATCAAAGGATTTCATCAGAGATTCGCTTTGGCTAACATTTTGTACGTTCATCCAGAACACGGGATCCTGAGGAAGGTGATAAGGACAAACTCTTAGCCTTAGTACTCTCAAGACTGGAAACTGGAAAGAATGGTTTACTCCTGTAATAGTTTTCTCCATCATTTCTTTGTCATTTGTTCTTCCTTGTCATTTGCTTTTGGTATCTTCGTGCCCCAGACCAGCTGATTGTTATTAAAGCAGCAATTTTTCATCCGATTCAAAAATGATTTATGTTCGTATAGTACATTCCAAAATTGTGCTCAAGGCATGCCAACTAGCTCTATACTCCTATTAGCCTATTTCATCAACATAAAATAAATATGTTAATCAAAAGAAAAGTAACAATGACAAGGGCAAGGACTAAGGAATTACCTAGAGAAGACAACATGAATGTGTGTGTGTATGTGTATGTGAGAGAGAGAGAGAGAGGGCAGAACAAAAACAACAACAGGCAAATAGTCTCCCCAACATATCTTCAAATCAAGCAGCTAGCCATAAAGCCAAAGCTTCCATCAATTTCTTTTCAGGAGTGTCTATTAACACTAGTAACATTCAGATTTAAATTCATTCATGCTACATTTGGAAGCATGAATTTCAGACTTCAGATTTGATTTGGATGGATTTGGATAAATTTAAAATACAATTTTATATTACATCTCATTCAAATCCAATACAAATCCAAATTCAAATGACATCCAAACATAGGGTTGAGGTCGTTGCACATTGCCACCACACTTAAATCATGCAGCATACGAAGTATTTGTAAGTCTCCTAATAATAAGTTAATAGCAATTAGTGTTAGGTAATTGTGTAATTGTCCAAATTATATTCACATTATCACATACCTTTTGCTTTCTCTCCTATGCAAATGCTCAGCACGAAAGATGCTTGTGCAACATGACAAAAAACACACATGTTGCTTTGAGATATGCAGCTTCTTAATTTATCAATTAATGCTCACGAGTTCAACCCCTTGGGTTAATTCTCTAAAAGTGATCCCTTTCATCACTTACCCTTAAATCACAAGGGGGCAAAAATGAGTATCCAATATAAAGAAAGCAAAGATTCTTGTGGGTGGATTGTACGCAAGAAATGATGATTGAAAGCTAGATGTTCATTTCTAATCATTGACTTTGGTTTCCTTCTTTACAAAACTCTGTTCTCCAATACAGCCAAAGACGAAGATGAAAGACGTATTCTCCCACTAATACACATTTTAATTACCATATTGGTAGGGCTACAAACGAATGAAGCCACTCGTGGCTTGGCTCAATAAGAGTTCGTTCAGGCTTGTTCATTATAAACGAGAGATTTACAAGCTTAATTTTGCGGCTCATTTAATAAACAAGTCAAGCCTGAACATGAATAAGCTCGACTTGTTTCGACTCATGAGCGGCTTAGTTTGGGCTCGTTTAATAGGCTTGAATAAGAACCATTTACATGAGTTTACTAAGGTCAAATTAGGCTTGATAGATTCTAGTGAACTCAAAAGTAAGGACTGTTTGTGCATAGGATTGTCTAGCTCAAACTCCATAACTTGAAATTTATTGATAGCGCTAATGCTCAAAGTTAATAAGCTACCTTTGTGCAAAAAAAAAAAAAAAAACTTCAAGCAGTATCAGATAGAGTACATTTTCACCTTTTTGCCAAACAAAACCTCTTATCCCTCAAAATGAAAGGTTCCACAAGAACCAAACCATTAGCGAGCATCTCGATAGCTCGGCTCGGTAAAGACTCATGAGCTCATTCATTTGCATAATAAACAAGTTTGAGAAAGTATATTAAAGCTTGGTCTAAGCTTGGCTCGACATTGGGCTTAGTTAAAAATTTAATGAACAAGCTTAAGCATGACAAAACTCGACTTGGCTTCGCTCGTTTGCTGCCCTACATATTGGCTCATAATACATTTGAGTCTACAAAAAGAATTATTTCAATTGCACGTAATCCCTTTGTAGACACCTCGAAAGGCAGGATGTGCATGATATATAGACAATGAAAAATGCCAAAGGTAAACCCCCAAGAAGTTGCAAGAATTTCACTCCTCTGATTGCACTAGAGTTGGGAAGACCACTCCACGGAATTCCTTCATGTTATGGGATCAAGACTGAATAGAATTAACTTCATAGATGGAAAGAGTGCTCGGGGTCACATGTTGATATTTTTGAAACTTACTCCAGCATCTATATTTTTTGAAGAATGTTTTGATGGGACTGGCTTCATTGAATAGTTGAAGAGCCTAAACAACTTTAACTAATGAAGAATTGGACATTTAGGTTGATCTCAAATTAACAGTTCCGCATGATATATTGTAACACAATTGACATTCATTATATCGGTAATCAAATGTTAGCAAAATCTTGTAAAATGGATATTTCAATTTTGTGCAGATATGAAGTCAGCATTTCTGTAATAGGATACAACAGTTCATACAAAAGAGGAACAAATGAAGTCCAAAATTGATAGAGAATTACTAGATTGCAAAGAATCTATATGAATATTTGATATTTGACAATCTAAATACTCTTGTATCTTAATTATACTATAAAGCACAATTAAAGAAGACAAAGTACAATAATCAAGGCGGAAAATAGAACAAGACCCATTTCAAGCTAATCCAAATATTCAATCAATAAGCAAAATCAACAGCATATAATCTCTTACCTTCTTGATTTTCAGTTCTACAGCATTACTATCATTTTCTCTCCCTTTCCACCCTTTTCTTGCAACCAAATGGGGAAACAAAAACAAAAACAAAAATGAAACCAAAAACTAAAAACACCAAAAAGAAAAAGCAAAAACAAGAAAGAAGCTACATTGAATCTTCAAGCTGATTCAATTTTTCTTTCTTCTTGAGTTCACTTTCGTATTTTCTCAATCTCTCCTTCATCTTCTCCTGCGTAAACCCCAACACCCCTCCCCCCCACATCTCAGGTATTGGTACTCGTAAAATAAACATAAATTAACCAACAAGTAATTCAACCAGTCGTTTGGCAGCTGAGAAATATAGGAGTTTAAAGTTCAAAAATAAAAAAATTTCCCAACTTTTCCTTTGGTTTCTCAGTAACCAAATGGGGCAAAGAAGTAGAGGAGAGAAAAAGTTCAAAATACAAACCTTGTAGCTAACTTCGACACGATGCATAACGTAGAAACCGAGGATGCCACCAAGAATTGTGCCGGTAATGATCCGAACATAACCCCATCTGTAAGAATTTAACGCCATTTTCTCTCTCTTTCCCTCTCTCCTTCTCCCTCGAAAAATTTCCCAGGTCTCTCCTCTCTCCCACCGCCCAGGCAAGCACCTTAAACGCACCGTTTAGACTTTAGATGCCTCGACAGACGACACAAGTTGTGAATTAACGTTTCATGGTTAATGAAGTGAGGTTGTGTTTCGGTAATTACAAATCAACCATAGAATCAAATAGTTGATTTTTGTTATGAAAATCATAAGGGATTAATGGCGTGGTACCCTCTTTCTCTCATTTGAACACACACACTTGAAGATATTTGAAGGAAGTAGATATATAGTAAGAATAAGAGTAGATGAGAGATAAAGAGAAGAAAAATATTTTGTATAAGATCGGTTCCTAATCATTTTGTAATTCTTTCCGAAATAATAAAGTTTTTTATTGAAATAGGCATAGTCAAATCACGTAAATTTATGTCTCATCTCTATTTATTTTTCTATATATTTTATAACACATTATCAACATAAGACTCTAACTAACTGAAAATTTTCTTTAAATCCTATTTAATTTATTTCTTGTAACTTTTACTTCATAAGAGTATAATAATCTTCATAAGAGATATATCTTTTAAAGTTTAAAAAGTACTAATCTGTAAAATAAATTGTAAGATAGTCCTCCTGAAGAGTTTATATATTTAAATCTCTCGTCTATATATTTAATCTCCCGAAGAAATAGACCTCCTAAAGAGGCTATATATTTAATCTGTAAAAGAGACGGTAAATATTTACCTTCAGAAGATGGTATATTTAATCCTATTTAATTTATTTCTTGTAATTTTTACTCCATAAGAGTATAATAATCTTCATAAGATAATATATCTTTTAAAGTTTAAAGAGTACCAATCTGCAGAAGAAATGGTAAGATATTCCTCATGAAGAGCCTATATATTTGAATTTCTCGTCTATATATTTAATCTCTCGAAAAGATAGACCTTCTAAAAAGGTTATATATTAATTTGTAAAAGAGACGGTAAATATTTACCTCCTGAAGAGGGTATATTTTTAATCTCCCGAAGAGATGTTCAATTTGATCTTTTGAAGAGGTGAAACATTTATCCTGCAGATAAGATAGTATATTTAACCTCCGGAAGAGGTGGTAAATTATTACTATATTTAATATTATAAATTGCAATCATACTCCTGAAGAGTACAAATTGAGAAAAATAATATAATATTTTGAAAAACATATGTAGTACCCCGAAAGGGTGGAAGTAATATTATATTATTATCTCAGTTTTAATTTAGTTTTTACATTTTGTTTTCTAAATTGTCTTATTATTGTTTGTTAATTTAGGTATAATCCAAAGAGAGGGGGTGAAATTGGGTATTTTTAAAACCTTTAAAGTTAATTACCACTTAATCCTGATTTTTATGTTTAACAAATTAAATGCAGGAGTTTGAGGCTGATTTAAATATATTTTATCAATAAATTCTTTTTACTCAATTAAGTGGGTGTGGAGTTATTCAACATACATATGCAAGATGGATATTGAAATGCGATGCGAAAAATAAAAAAAAATAAAAAAAAAATAAGGGAAGAGAGAAGGCAAATACAATTTTACGAGGTTCAGCCAACTCGGCCTACGTCCTCGCCTTGAGCAACCCGCTCAAGGATTCCACTAATTCCCCGCTCTTTTAACAGGGACGGAGCTTCCCTTACATCCGCTACTTACGAGAGACACAACTTCCTCCTCACCCGGTTCACAACCCAAACTGTGATTGCAATATAATATCAAATCTGCAAAACAACTCAAAATTCGCTTCTAATAAAGCTAATGAGTACAATTGAAACCTGTCACATATACATATGATGAAACTTGAAGCTCAATATGTATGAAATGATACAATCGTTATATGAATGAAATGCTTCAACCAATTTCCCTTTTATCAAATCTCCCAAGTAATGATATAAGTAAAAGCTTTGGAGAAAATTAGGGTTCTAGCTCACTTTGTAAAAATGCACGAATAATAAATGTGAACTTATCAAAAGCTTTGTCTTGAATATTATATCGATTTAAATCAAAAAGCTTTCTATCAAATATTCAACCATAATACAATCTTTATAATATGCAAATATATATATATATATATATATATATAAAATATGATTTCCAAAGATCAAAAACTAAATATAATGTTTTCCATAAAATATCCCTCAATAAAATATATAGTTATGAACACTAAGGATATTTAATCAAGTGGAATTAAGATATCTAAAATATAGAGTCCTTAACTGAATACAGACTTGAATCAAAATCATTTAATTGATGGCGAAAACTTTTCTCAAGTATTGATCTTATCAATATAATCTATAAGTAAGTACACTCAAGATCAATTACTCAGCTTATATTCAATAATAGATTTTGAGATGAAAAGTTCTTTGAAAACTAAATATCAACAAATAAATCAGTTTATATGAAGAACTCTATGAGACTAAATATTAACAAGTAGTTTGATTTACCAAACCTCAATATCAAAATGTTTGCAAAATAATCACAAGAAAACCTTTTGAGGATCAAAGTAGCTTTAGCTCAGATTTGTAGTATAAGATTTGAAATCCCAATCACAACCGCAATAGTGTGATCTCCCAAGCTGTGTTAATATGCTCAATCGTATGCCAAGGGTTCGATTTTCTTCTTCTTGTGGTTGTTTCTTATCGTTCTTCTTGTTCTTGTTGATCTTGGTTGGGGCACTGGGGTTTAGATGTTCATTATATAGGTACCTTGTCCTTAGAATAAATCTTAACTGTTGGATCAAAAATTAACTCGCGTGTTCTCTCATAAAAAATTAAAATTTTAATCTTTTTCACAGGTTCAGACGACTGAGGGTTAGAGCCCAGACAACTGAAGTTCTTTAGAGTTTCAAAAAATTAACCTGGACATAGGGTCAGATGACTGAAATTGGGGTTCAGTCTTCTGAAGTTTCGGGTTCAGACGACTGAAGTTTGAGTTCAGTCTTCTGATGTGCTTCTGCCAGGTTTTGTGTTTCACCATTAATTCTTCAGACGACTGAACTTAATCTTCGGTCTTCTAAAGAAATTCTTCAAACGATTGAGCTTAACTTCGGTCTTCTGAAGCTGAATCTTCATACGGCTAAATGTTGATTTCAATCTTCTGAGCTAACCAACTTCTAGATTTTCCCTTTTAATTTGAAAAATTTGCTTTTGTACTCTTTCATTGCTCTTTTGTAAAATATTTTTAAGGGTTTTAAAAATATTTCTAAGTCTATAAATATCCCCTAATGATGTTCATGAAATGCATGAGTCCTAAGGTCAGTTTAGGATATATGTTGAGCCTCAAATTAAATCATCTGAAATATGTAAATACATTCAGTTCTAAATACCCATTCCCATGACGTTTTTGAACTTGCCGCTTGCATCTTTATTCTTCAATTCTTTTAGTTCCATAGATTGTGCCAAGTTATGTATGCTTTAATCTTCATGGCTTCCATGACTTGTTATCCTTCCGTGCATGCTACTTATTGTTCTTGTTCACAATCTCATTGCACAGATCAAATACCAAGTGATTTGTCATTATCAAAACCGGATTGGACTCATAGAGTCAACAATCTCCTCCTTTTTGATGATGACAAATACACGAGTAAAAGTATAAAATGGGTTACGCCTAACAAGACTTCCTTTTAAATTATGCATCAAATATTCAACAAATGAAATATGCTCATGTCAAATAAAATATGCTCATGCTCATACACAATTAGTTTTGCCAAACCATATTTGCTATTCTTCTCCCCCTTTACACAATTATTTTTGCCAACAATTTTTGCTCCTAATTTTTCTTCCCCTTTTGACATCAACAAAAAGGTGTATAATAATACATAAGTGGACATAACCTTATGTTCTTCTCCCCTGTTTAGTCTTAAAGTTTTGAACTTATTTAACCATTAGATTTGAAAAATTTTACTTCTCCCCCTTGCTAAAGCATAAAGTTGTGTTGTTGAATGTAAATTGCATTATGAACATACACAGTGTGGAAAATTTCAAAAATTATGTGATGATTAACATGTGTAAGTCAATAAACTCTTATTATGATGTGAGTTTAGTGCCAAATGTTAACAAATGTAATACCAAATGAAAACAAATGAGCCAAAATTGAAATTTTTAATGAATTGTGAATATCAAGTGATGTTGCTCCCCCTGAATTATGTCATCGAATATAATTCTAGACAACCTCTCGAATATGTATCAGAGCTAATTCTCGCCTAATTTGGATAAACCTATCCTCTGCAAGTGGTTTCGTGAATATGTCTGCCCATTGTTTATTTGTGCATACAAACTCAAGTGTCACATCTCCTTTTTGCACATGATCACAAAGAAAATGATGTCTTATTTCTATACGTTTAGTTCGTGAATGTAATATAGGATTCTTTGAGATGTTTATTGCACTCGTATTATCGTATCATATAGGTATTGTGTCATAGCTTAATCCAAAATCTGTCAGTTATTGCTTCATGTATAGTGTTTGAGCACAACAACTTCCTGCTGCTATGTATTCAGCCTCAGCTGTGGAAAGAGCTACTAAATTCTGTTTCTTGGAAAACCAAAAGACTAAAGAATGTCCTAAGAAATGACATGTACCACTCGTGCTCTTCCTATCCACTTTGCTACTAGCAAAATCAGCATCTGAATAGCTGATAATCTCAAAAGATGTATACTTAGGATACCATAACCCAAGTTCCACAGTTCTTATCAGGTTTCTAAGTATTCGTTTAACAGCTAACAAATGTGACTCTTTTGGTTCAACCTGAAATCGTGCGCACAAATATATGCTAAACATTATGTCAGGTTTGCTGGCAGTCAGATAAAGTAAGCTATCGATAATTCCACGATAGAGCTTGACATCTACTGGAATACCTTATTCATCTTTATCTAATTTCAAGGAAGCGTTCATAGGTGTTCCTAGTATTTTTCCACATTCCATATTAAACTTTTTAAGCAGATCTCTAATGTACTTCGATTGATTTATAAAGATTCCATGTTTTGCTTGTTTGATTTGAAGTCCTAGGAAGAAATTTAGTTCACCCATCATGTTAATCTCAAATTCATTTTGCACAGTACTAGCAAACTCATTACACAAGTCTTTATTTGTAGCTCCAAGTATGATATCATCTACGTATACTTGAACTAGGAGCATGTCATCTTTCTTAGACTTTATAAAAAGTGTTGTGTCTATCCTCCCTCTGATAAATCCATTATCCAGTAGAAAGTCGCTTAGTCTCTGATACCAAGCTCTAGGAGCTTGCTTTAAACCGTACAAGGCTTTTGTTAGTCTATAAACATGATTTGGATTCTTATGGTTTTCAAAGCCTAAGGGTTGTTCTACATATACCTCTTAACTTATGTAGCCATTTAAAAATGTGCTTTTGACATCCATTTGATATAGCTTGAAATCCTTAAAAGCAGCATAGGCTAAAAGCATTTAAATGGCTTCCATTCTAGCTACAGGTGCAAAGGTTTCTTCAAAATCTATTCCTTCTTCCTGGTTATATTCCCGAGCTACTAGTCTTGCCTTATTTCTAACAACTATCCCATGTTCATCTTTCTTATTCTTATATATCCATTTGGTTCTAATAATTGTCTTATCTTCAGGTCTAGGAACTAATGTCCATACTTTGTTTCTCTCAAACTGGTTTAACTCTTCTTGCATGGACAACACCCACGATTCGTCCTTAATTGTTTCACTCACATTCCTAGGTTCTTCTTGAGATAAAAAGGCAAAATGACTAATCATATTCCTAAGTGAGGATCGAGTGGCTACTCCACGTAATGGTTCACCAATTATTTGATCAATGGGGTGATTCTTTATGTACTTCCAGTCTTTAGGTGGTTCATTAACCTCATTTTCAATTTGATTAGTTTCAGCAGATGGTTCCTTAATTTCATTTTTCTTTCCTGAATCATCTTTAATGGATAGTTTTTCATATTCCTTATTTATTTTAATTTCATCTTCATTAGTCTTTTTTGAGAAGGAATTTGACTCATTGAACACAACATGAATGGATTCTATAACGGTTAATGTTCGTTTTCTGTATACTTTGTACGCTTTACTGTCACGCCCCGAACCCAAAAATGGAACCCAGGGGTGAAAATGTAATCTAACCTGTCCCTGTATCCAATAAAACATCCAAAGATACAATACAAAGGATGAGGGTCCGACCTCGTGGGGTTCCCAGGCACCCTAAACACATCCAAACACAACAGAATATATGCAACAAAAAAGGTTATTCTATATATATATATATATATATATATATATATATATATATATGCAGTACCATACCAGAGTCTATATAAGAGCAAAACAGGCTCTATCATACAACATACAACTGAGTGCCCAACACATCCCAAAACGATAACGCATCAAAACACAGTACTAGCACTTACCCAAGCGCTAACTGCAGTACAACGGCCACTACGCTCCCGACCCAAGGACACTAGTTCTAATTACTCGAAGGACTTGTAAAAATGTACATATAGTAGGGGTGAGACACCTCTCAGTAAGGAAGAATACAGGTTATATCGGTGTGTGGCATTTGAGTGTTATCATGATGCAATATATGCGTAGTTAAATGCAGTTCTAGTACTAATTTCAAAACAGTGCATACACACACACACACACACACACACACACATGATTAACAATCCTGGTGTCGTCACACCCATTGGCCTGAAGCCGGCTTGTGACATACGACGTTGGCCCATAGCCAACCCGCGTAACACGGCGCCACCGGCACATGGCTAGTCCCCGACTCCCATGGTATCGTACCGGCCTCCCATTAGCACACCCTTCGCCCTGATCTGCCGGGATAGGCTCATGCCCTCGGATATAGATCCGGACACTCTGCCAATCTATGGCCAGCAATTTCATATGCCCTTGGATATAGAGCCGAACACTCTCAGTACCTGGAACAATTTGGAATCGCTTTCCTACTAGCATTTCAACTAATCACACACACATGCATGCTCATATAACCAAACAAACCACACTCATTTGGTAATCTAAAATCATGATTTTTCCAAACACATACAGCTTAAAACAAGTTAAGGCACAACCATCCCTACAATACAGTATAAATAAACATATACGCTTGGTTTTTAACAAAATCAGGGATGTAGCACGTCGCCCCCTTTTTTCCAAAACTGTAATCGTGAAAAACCCATAGTTTTTCTCATTAGATCCCCCCAAATGAGTAGCCAAAACACCCATAGGACCGTGAACCACAGTTCCATCTAGTCTGATTTAAAAAATAACCGATATAAACACAATTCCCCTTACCTTTCTCCCAAGAGAGATTCTCGAACTCCAAGGCCCCTAAACAGCGAACCGAGCTCCAAAACCTACAATCAACAGTACAGAAGATACTCACAACACTGTTCTCTACTAAACTATCAGTTCATAATTGAAAATCGAGCCTTACCTCGATTTTAAGCTGAAACCCAAAAATCTCCGAAATGAGATTTCGATCCATAGAACTTGTAGAGAATCCTTCCACGATTTTCCTCGTAGTAACTTCAGATTTACGATTCTCACAACGAACGGTGAAGAAATCTAGAGAGATGGAGGGTAGGGAGAGTTCTAGAGAGATAGAGAGAAGATATTTGAGTTTTCTTAACTTGGAAGTAATGAAACTTCTATTTATAGCCCTTTGACCTGGCCACTTCTCGTCGACGAATTGCGTCTTCATCGATGAGGCTCTATAGTCTTCTCGTAGACGAGACCAAGACCTTATCGACGAGTCTGGGATCTCTGGTTTTTCGAAATCCTTCAGCTTCTCCTCATTGATGAGCCTCTGAACTTCATTGACGAGAGATACAAGGCCTTCGTCAATGAACCCTGGCTTCATCGACGAAGCCTATTCAAATTCCAATTTTACCCCTCTTTTATTTATTTAAACCCATTTATCACGGTTCGGGTTCTTACACCCTCCCCTCCTTACAAAAATTTCGTCCTCAAAATTTGCCATCTCTCTTCCACAAACTTGTATATATAACTGAACTCATACATGCAACTCTAAAGAAAACTGGCGACTACTACAGCGTAGCCCCATCATACACATACATACACACCCTCACTTATGGTGGAGGAATACCGTGGCTACAACATAAACGGTCTCAAGAGTACACAATATACACACTCCTAATAACCAACCACCTATCCCAACCTATAGTAGGATGACGTATAAGTACTCAAAACAATTGTGGATACTTCCAGCGTATTTCCATTTCTAGTTCCCAAGAGGCTTCCTTAACCTCATGGTTTCGCCACAATACCTTCACTAATGGTATCTCTTTGGTACGAAGTTTTTGAACTTTACGATCCAGAACCTGAATAGGTATCTCCTTATATGCTAAAGTATCTCCAATTTCTAACTCATCATAACTGATAACATGTGATGGATCCAGCACGTATCTCCTCAACATGGACACGTGAAACACATCATGGACCCTCAAGAGTGCTGGGGGTAGTGCAATCCTGTAGGCTACCGGACCCACTCGCTCTAAAACCTCGAATGGTCTTATGTACCTTGGGCTCAGCTTGCCCTTCCTCCCAAATCTTATCACCCCTTTCATTAGAGCGATATGCAGAAATACCTTACCCCCCCACCTTGAACTCTAACTCATGGTGGTGAACATCTGCATAACTCTTCTGTCAATTCTAAGCTGATTTAATCCTCTCTCGGATCAAACCCACATTCTTAGATGCCTACTACACAAGTTCAGGTCCTAACACCTGACGTTCACCAACCTCATCCCAATACAAAGGAGATCGAAACCTCCGACCATACAAAGCCTCGAACGGTGCCATCCCGATACTAGCCTGGAAGCTATTATTATAAGCGAACTCTACTAGTGGCATAAACTGTATCTAGCTACCACCAAAGTCTAACACACAAGCTCGCAACGTATCCTCCAAGATCTGTATTTTCCTCTCCTACTGTCCATCAGTCTGAGGGTGGAACGTTGTACTGAAAGTAAGCTTCACCCTCAATGCTTCCTGCAAGCTCGTCCAAAATCGAGAAGTAAACCTTGGATCTCAATCTGACACAATGGACACCGGTACTCCATGCATTCTCACAATCTCATGCACGTACATATCTTCTAGCTTACTCAAAGAATAGTCAACCTTCGTCGGTATGAAATGAGCAGATTTCGTCAATCTATCCATGATTACCCAAACAACATACTGTCCGTGTAGTGCTGGCGGCAATCCGATCACAAAATCCATGGAAATATGCTCCCATTTCCACAGCGGAATAGGCAAAGGCTGCAACGGCCCTGCCGGCCTCTAATGTTCAGCATTCATCTGCTGACACGTCAGACACTGCTTCACAAATTGAACAATCTACCTTTTCATACCAGACCACTAGAAGGTTTCGTGCAAGTCCCGATACATCTTTGTAATATCAGGATGTACCATATACAAAGAACGATGCGCTTCCTACAGAATCGTCCTTCTGATCTCGTCGTCATTCGGAACACATAGCTTGTTCCCAAACCTTAACACACCTCCGTCAGAGATGTTAAACTCTGTAGCTAGTCCCTGCTGTACCTTTTCTATAACCTCTGCCAACTCTGCATCACTAGCCTGCACGACCTTTATAGGGTCAAACAAAGTCGGCTGGACCACCAAACTAGCAAGATAAGTCTGATGATCACCAACCACCAACTCCATGCCAATGTTTCCCAGATCTCGTCTGATATGATGCTGAGCTACAACTGCCGATACAGCCGCAGGCTCTGACTTCCGATCATGTGTAGGGTAATTCTTCTCATACTTTTTCAACTTCCAAGAAGCATACACTGCTACCTTACCTTACTACATAAGCACACATCCCAAACCCTTCAGAGACACGTCACTATAAATCACAAAACCCCCATCCCCTCAAGGAATGGTCAAAACTGGAGCAGTAACCAGCTGGTGCTTCAACTCTTGAAAACACTGTTCGCAATCATTGGTCCACTCAAACTGCACTCCCTTCCTAGTCAATCGAGTCAGAGGCCCAGACAGTTTAGAGAACCCCTCCATGAACCGACGATAGTAACCCGCCAGTCCTAGAAAACTTTGAATCTCCTGCACATTCTTCGGCCTCACCCAGTCGACCACAGCTTCGATCTTGCTAGGAACTGATATACTATTACCAGTAACCACATGGCCTAAGAATGCAATCTGACTTAACCAGAATTCATACTTCTTCAGTTTAGCATACAACTTCTTCTCCCGTAGAGTCTGTAATACTAACCTGAAATGGTGCTCATGCTCTTTCGAACTCCTCGAGTATACTAGAATATTGTCAATGAATACCACCATGAATTGATCCAGGTACTCATAGAAAACCCTATTCATCCAATCCATGAACACAGCCAGAGCATTCGTCAACCCAAATGGCATGACCAAGAACTCATAGTGGCCGTATTTGGTTCGGAAAGCTATCTTCTTGACATCCTCAGATCCGATCCTCACCTGATGATATCCTGACCGCAAGTCGATCTTCGAAAAGACCCGCGTCCCCTGCAACTGGTCAAAGAGATCACCTATACGAGGTAAAGGATAGCAATTCTTTACAGTTACCTTGTTAATCTCACGATAATCAATGCACATCCGCATCGATCCGTCCTTCTTCTTCACAAACAATACTAGAGCTCCCCAGGGCGAAACACTAGGTTGAATGAAACCCCTGTCCAGTAATTTCTGCAAGTGCTCCTTCAATTCTCAAAATTCAACTGGAGCCATCCAATACGGAGCTTTAGAGATCGGCGCCTTACTAGGCAACAATTCTATTGCAAACTCCACCTCACGATCAAGAGGTAAACCGGGTAAATCATTTGGAAACACATCCGGGAACTCGCTGACTTCCCAAATGTCCTCTAGCCTCAACTCATCTCGTGGTGGTTCCCTCACACAAGCTAGGTACCCCTGACATCCGTCCAAGAGTAGCCTCCACACCTATAGTGCCGACAAAATCTGTGGCGCTGGGCGCACACACGATCCCACGAATTCGTACTCCTGCTCCCCAGGAGGTCTGAAAACTACTACCTACGGCAGTCGATCACAGCACAACTGGAGAATAACCAATCCATCCCCAGAATGATATTGAACCCTGACATGTCGTATATAATAAGATTCGCCAGTAGTAGCTTCCCCTAAATTAATACTGGGTAATCTACCAACATCTTCCCACAGAAAGATACACTCCCAGATGGCGTATTAACAGATAACAACTTGTTCATGATTTGGGTCTCAACCCCACACCATCCAACAAAATTCACAGATATAAAAGAATGGGTTACACCCAAATCAAACAAAACAAAAGCCTTATTTGAAAACAATAATAAGGTACTTGTCGCTACATTCCTTGCATGCTCAGCGTCTGCTGTACTAAGAGAGTATACTCTGGTTGAAACTATATTCGTCTGAATGGTTCCCCAAGGTATCTGATTGCTCCCTCCATACACACTAGATGTAGGAACATCTCGCTTCGGTACACGATAATCACGAAACATGTGGCTTGGCTGACCACAGTTGTAGCAGTTACCCCCAAATGACCGGCACTCACCCTCGTGCCATTTGTGGCATCTAGTACAACGACCACCAGTCTGGCTCCCCTGAGAACTCTGGCGCTCAGCATTCTGACGGTAACCCGAGCCCTTGTTCCTCTTCTTCCATGATCCCTGACGAGATCCTGACTGAGAACCAAAAGATACGGTCCTCTTCCTCGATTCCTGATCCACCTCGTTCTCTCGGATACCGATCTCAATCACTGCGACTTTATTCACTAATATCGAGAACTCGCGGACTTGAAGCATACCCACTAGTCTGCAGACATCTCCTCATAACCACCCCTCTGCTTTTCTTTCAGATTCACTGCAGTCCACCATCGACTAGCCTCCCTAGATAGCTGGAAGGTAGCATAGAGGACTCGCTGTCTATCCATGCAGTGCAGGACCTCCAAGATCCTCTCAGTCTTCTCCACCCAGTCCTCTGCTATCGTTGGGTTAAGTCCTCCAGAGAAAGTCGGAGGATGCAAGCGTGTGAACCTCTCAATGGTGCACCCCGCAGCAATATGAGAGTGCTCGTGCCTCCTCACACTCTGCCCGATCTCCCATAACACTTGCCTCGTCAAACATTGAGGCAAAGAAGGGGATTCATCACTTGCAGTCTCCTCGGAGCCACTTCCCAGGTCATTATCCTTGGGCTCCATTCTACAACACAATAGGAAACAATCAATATCCCTACAACACATACAATTAACATAATAATCTACATTAATCGTGTTAACTGCCCCCTGCCAGGTCCAGGTCCGTCCTATCGCACCAACATGAAAGTCATCAATGATCTGCCCTGCTTTTACTAGAATCGTCATCCCAGGAAAAACATGGAATACTGTAGACAAATCTCGGTCTAGCAACCGAACAACCCTCAACCAACTCTACCCATATCCAACATCCTATACTCTGGTATGTACTCATAGCTAAGCCTAACCAAGTCTACAAGACCTAGGAACCTGGTTAGCTCTGATACCAAGTTGTCACGCCCCGAACTTGGAAATGGGACCTAGGGATGAAAATGTAATCTAACCTGACCCTGTATCTAATAAAACATCCAAAGATACAATACAAAGGATGAGGGTCCAACCCCGTGGGGTTCCCAGGCACCCTAAATACATCCAAACACAAAAGAATATGTGCACCAAAAAAGGTCATTCTATATATATATATGCAGTACCGTACCAGAGTCTATACAAGAGTAGAATAGGCTCCATCATACAATATACAACTGGGTGCCTAACACATCCCAAAATGACAACCCATCAAAACACAGTCCTAGCACTTATCCAAGCTCTAACCACAGTACACCAGCCACTACGCTCTTGACCCAAGGATGCTAGTTCCGATTACTCGAAGAACCTATAAAAAAGTACGTATAGTAGGGGCGAGACACCTCTTAGTAAGGAAGAATACAAGTTATATCGGTGTGTGGCATTTGAGTGTTATCATGATGCAACATACACGCAGTTAAATGCAATTCCAGTACTAATTTCACAACAGTGCATACAAGCACACACACACACACACACACACACACACATGATTAGCAATCCTGGTGTCATCACACCCATCGGCCTGAAACCGGCCCGCGACATATGGCATTGGCCTGTAGCCAACCCGCGTAACACGGTGCCACCGGCACATGGCTAGTCCTCGACTCCTATGGCATCGTACTAGTGCTAAACTGGTGGATCCACACCCTTCGGCCTAATCTGCCAAGATAGGCTCACGCCCTCGGATATAGAGCTAGACACTCTGCCAATCTATGGCCAGTGATTTCATATGCCCTCGGATATTGAGTCAGACACTCTTAGTACCTAAAATAATTCGGAACCGCGTTCCTACTAGCATTTTAACCAATCACACACACATGCATGCTCATACAACCAAACAAATCACACTCATTTGGTAATCTAAAATCACAATTTTTCCAAACACATATAGTTCAAAACAAGTCAAGGCACGACCATCCCTATGATACAGTATAAATCAACATATATGTTCGGTTTTCAACAAAACCAGGGATGCAGCCTGTCGCTCCCTTTTTCCAAAAACTGTAATCATGAAAAACCCATAGTTTTCCCCATTAGATCCCCCCAAATAAGTAGCCAAAACACACACAGAACCATGAACCATAGTTCCACTGAGTTCGATTTAAAAAATAACCGATATAAACACAATTCCCCTTACCTTTCCCCCAAGAGAGATTCCCGAACTCCAAGGCCCCTAAATAGCGAACCGAGTTCCAAAACCTACAATCAACAGTACAGAAGATACTCACAACACTGTTCTCTACTAAAGTACTGGTTCAGAATTGAAAACTGAGTCTTACCTCGATTTTAAGCCGAAACCCGAAAATCTCTGAAACGGGATTCTAATTCGTAGAACTTATAGAGAATCCTTCCACGATCCTCGTGGTAACTTCAAATTTACGATTCTTGTGATGAACGACGAAGAAATCTAGAGAGATGGAGGGTAGGGAGAGTTCTAGAGAGATAGAGAGAAGATATTTGAGTTTTCTTAGCTTGGAAGTAATGAAACTTCTATTTATAACCCTTTGACTTGGCCACTTCTCGTCGACGAATTGCGTCTTCTTCGAAGAGGCTCTATAGTCTTCTCGTCGACAAGACCAAGACCTCATCGACGAGTCTGGGATCTCCGGTTTTCCGAAAGCCCTCGATTTCTCCTAGTCAACGAGCCTCTGAACTTCGTCGATGAGAGATACAAGGCCTTCGTCGACGAACCCTGGCTTTGTCACGAAGCTTATTCAAATTCTAATTTTACCCCTCTCTTATTTATTTAAACCCATTTATCACGGTTCGGGTTCTTACATTTACTATCTAAGGCATATCCTAGGAAGATGACTTCATCCGATTTCACATCAAATTTTCCTAAATATTCATTGTCTCTAAGTACAAAACATTTACAGTCAAAGACATAAAAATATGATATGTTTGGTCTATGGCCCTTCCATAATTCATACGGAATCTTATTAAGAGATGGTCTATTCAAAACTCTATTTAGAACGTAGCAGACAATATTCACTGCCTCAACCTAGAAGTACTTAGGTAGTTTATACTCAATAAGCATAGTTCTGGTCATTTCTTGTATAGACCTATTCTTCCTTTCAACTACACCATTCTACTATGGTGTTCTAGGAGCCGAAAAATTATGAATTATTCCTAATGAATTGCAGTAATCTTCCATGCTTTGATTTTTAAATTCTCTACCCCTATCACTTCTGATTTCACTAACAGTATACCCCTTTTCATTTTGAATTTTCTTACACATATTTATGAATTGTTCACAAGCTTCATCTTTGTGACTTAAAAATAGGACCCGTGTATATCTTGAATAATCATCAACTATAACGAATGCGTATGATTTTCCTCCTAAACTCTGAATTGGGTTTGGACCAAATAAATCTAAGTGTAGCATTTGAAGTGGCCTCATAGTAGAGATTTCTTTCTTCTTCTTAAAGCTCATTCTTGCCTGTTTTCCTAGTTGGCATGCATCACATATTTTATCTTTCACGAATTTTGTCTTAGGCAATCCCTTAACTAATTCTTCCTTAACAAGTTTAGATATTAAGTCCATGTTTGCGTGTCCTAGTCTCCTATGCCAAATCCAACTAATCTCATTTATAACAGAAAAACACGTAACATGTTGAGAAGCAAGATTATCAAGGCTAGTGATGTATACATTTTCATGACGATCAGCAGTAAACAATATTTTGTTTTTAGATTTGTTCTCTACAGTACATTTGTTTTGTTCAAATGAGACTTTATAACCTTTATCACATAGTTGACTTATACTCAATAGGTTATGTTTTAGTCCATCAACTAACAACACATTATCAATGAGAAGTGAAGGTTTGTTACCTACTTTACCAACTCCAATGATTTTACCTTTAGAGTTATCCCCAAATGTTACGAATCCTTCATCTTTGGATATGATAGATGCGAATTTAGCTTTATCTTTGATCATGTGTCGCGAGCATCCGCTATCCATATACCACTTGTCCTTCGAGGAGGACAATTTCAAGAACATCTCATGGTCATCATGTGCCATCAGACATAGATTCACCATCTTGTCATTATTGGATCCAGATTCCAAACTACTGGTACTGTGTGTGTCCTAGCCCACTTTTAGAGCCTTGTTCTTCTTTTTCTTAGACACTTTCTTCAGTTGGGGACAATCCGGCTTGATGTGTCTGAATTCTCTGCAATTATCGCACAAGGGGGGGGGGTTATCTTATTGCTGCCTTCTGCTTGACTCTCCCTTTTCCGCTTTAGAGCCCTTGAATTTTCTGGTGTATTTCTTGTTCTTTCTCATGAACTCTCCAAATCTCTAGGTGATGAGTGCCATGTTGTCATCCGATTCCGAGTCACTTCCCTCACTGGTGTAGTAAGATAATGCCTTAAGTGTTGTAGCTTTCTTTTCTTTACTTTGCTCATTCTTCCTCTCATTTATTGCAAGTTCATATGTGATAAGTGATCCAATTAGTTTGTCAATCGACATCTTCTTGAGATTTCTCCCTTCTACTATTGTAGTAGTTTTAGCTTCCCAAACAGGAGGTAGTCCCTTGAGTATTTTCCTAATCAACTCAAGTAGGGTAAGATTTACCAAAGGCATTTAAAGAATTTGTGATGTGTGTGAATCTAGTGTACATGGATTGGATAGATTCATCAAGAGTCATTCTAAATGCTTCATACTCACTGGTGAGCATGCTTATCCTACTATCTTTCACTTCATTAGTTCCTTCAAATGTAACTTCTAATTTTTCCTAAATCTCTTTAGTAGAGTTACATGCCATTACCCTATGAAATTCATTTAAATCTAATGCATAGAAAAGCAAGTTCATCGCAGTAGCATTTATTTGTACCAATTTCCAATCTTCCTCTATATACTCATATTCAATTTTAGTTACATTTACCTTATCAATTACTTTCATGGGAACATGATTTCCCTTAGTAACTATTTTCCATACCTTTCAATCTACATTTAACAAGTATATGTTCATCCTACGTTTCCAATAGGTGTAATTTACACCATAGAAAATTGGTGGTCTAGTGGACGAGTGTCCCTCACCTAATGGAGTTACACTGATGTGTGCCATGTGATCTTTTTACAAATGAAAAATTAAGTTTATGAAAACCCGCTCTGATACAAAATGTTAATTTAGGTGTAATCCCAAGAGGGGGAGGGGTGAATTGGGTAATCTTAAAACCTTTAAAGTTAATTACCACTTAATCCTGATTTCTTTGTTTAACAAATTAAATGCAGGAGTTTGAGGCTGATTTAAATTTATTTTATCAATGAATTCTTTTTACCCAATTAAGTGCGTGTGGAGTTATTCAACATACACATGCAAGATGGATATTGAAATGCGATGCAAAAAATAAAAAGGATAAGGGAAGAGAGAAGGCAAACACGATTTTACGAGGTTCAACCAACCTGGGCTACGTCCTCGCCTTGAGCAACCCACTCCAGGATTCCACTAATTCCCCGCTCCTTTAACCGGGATGGAGCTTCCCTTACATTTGCTACTTACGAGAGGCACAACTTCCTCCTCACCCAGTTCACAACCCAAACTGTGATTGCAATATAATATCAAATCTGCAAAACAACTCAAGATTCGCTTCTAATAAAGCTAGTGAGTACAATTGAAACCTGTCACATATATATATGATGAAACTTGAAGCTCAATATGTATAAAATGATACAATCCTTATATGAATGAAATGCTTCAACCAATTTCCCTTTTATCAAATCTCCCAAGTAATGATATAAGTAAAAGCTTTGGAGAAAATTAGAGTTCTAGTTCACTTTGTGAAAATGCACGAATAACAAATGTGAACTTATCAAAAGCTTTGTCTTGAATATTATATCGATTAAAATAAAAGAGCTTTCTATCAAATATTCAACCACAATACAGTCTTTGAAATATGCAAATATATATAATATGATTTCCAAAGATCAAAAACTAAATATAATGTTTTCCAGAATATATATATAAAATATGATTTCCAATGATCAAAAACTAAATATAATGTTTTCTAGAAAATATCCCTTAATAAAATATATAGTTATGAATACTAAGGATATTTAATCAAGTGGTTTTAAGATATCTAAAATATAGAGCCTTTAATTGAATACACACTTGAATCAAAACCGTTTAATTAATGGCGAAAACTTTTCTCAAGTATTGATCTTATCAAAATAATCTATAAGTAAGTACACTCAAGATCAATCACTCAACTTATATTCAATAATAGATTTTGAGATGAAAAGTTCTTTGAAAATAAATATCAACAAATAAATCAGTTTATATGAAGAACTCTATGAGGCTAAATATTAACAAGTAGTTTGATTTACCAAACCTCAATATCAAAATGATTGCAAAATAATCACAAGAAAACCTTTTGAGAATCAAAGTAGCTTTAGCTCAGATTTGTAGTATAAGATTTGAAATCCCAATCACAACTGCAGTAGTGTGATCTCCCAAGCTGTGCTAATATGCTCAATCATATGCCAAAGGTTCGATTTTCTTCTTCTTGTGGTTGTTTCTTATCGTTCTTCTTGTTTTTGTTGATCTTGGTTGGCGCACTAGGGTTTAGATGTTGATTATATAGGTACCTTGTCCTTAGAATGAATCTTAACCGTTGGATCAAAAATTAACTCGCATGTTCTCTTATAAAAAATTAAAATTTTAATCTTTCCCGCAAGTTTAGATGACTGAGGGTTAGAGCCCAGACGACTGAAGTTCATTAGAGTTTCAAAAAATTAACCTAGACATAGGGTCAGATGACTGAAGTTGGGGTTCAGTCTTTTGAAGTGTCGGGTTCAGATGACTAAAGTCTGAGTTCAGTCTTCTGATGTGCTTCTGCCAAGTTTTGTGTTTCACCATTGATTCTTCAGACGTCTGAACTTAATTTTTGGTCTTCTAAATAAGTTCTTCAATTGACTAAGTTTAACTTTGGTCTTTTGAAGCTGAATCTTCAGACGACTGAACGTTGAGTTTGGTCTTCTGAACTGACCAACTTCTGGATTTTCTCTTTTAATTTGAAAATTTTGCTTTTGCACTCTTTCATTGCTCTTTTGTAAAATATTTTTCTTTGTTTTAACAATATTTTTAAGTCCATAAACCTTCGCTAATGATGTTCATGAGATGCATGAGTCCTAAGGTCATTTTAGGGTATATGTTGAGCCTCAAATTAAATTATATAAAATATGTAAATACATTCAGTTCTAAATACCCATTCCCATGACGTTCTTGAACTTGCCGCTTGCATCTTCATTCTTCAACTCTTTTAGTTTCATGGATTGTGCCAAGTTGTGTATGCTTTAATCTTCATGGCTTCCATGACTTGTTATCCTTCCGTGCATGTTAAATGTTGTTCTTGTTCACAATCTCAATGCATAGATCAAATACCAAGTGATTTTTCATTATCAAAACCGGATTGGACTTATAAAGTAAACATTGTTAATTTATTCAGATGTCGAACCTAAACAAAGTTGAATTTGTTTCCCTTGACATCAAAGGCAACAATTATTTATCATAGATTCTTAATGTTGATATCCATCTAATTGCAATGAACTTAATAAATACTACTTTAAATGAAAATACTTCATCCCTGTGGGATCGTGTAAAAGCTATGATCTGTCTCCATTATCATTTCAATGAAGAATTAAAGACTGAATGCCTATCTTTTAAAGACCTACTTATCCTATGAAAAAAATTTAAAGGATAGATTTGACCATCAAAAGACTGTGATTTTTCTAAATGCACGATATGAATGGTTGCATCTAAGATTGCAAGATTTTAAAATAGTCGGTGAATATAACTCAACTCTACATAATATTAGCTCAAAGTTAAAATTATGTGGCAAAAATATTACTGATGAAGACATGCTTAAAAATACTTTTACTACTTTCCATCCCACTAATGTGTTCCTGTAGCAGCAATATAGGGAGAAAAAATTTACTAAATTTTCTGAACTTATATCATGTCTTCTTATTGCTGAGCAAAATAACGAGCTTTTGATAAAAATTTCCAAACTTGTCCAACTAGTTCAACCACATTTCCCTAAGTGAATATGAATACATATTGTGGTCGAGGATGAGGCCGCAAACATGGTCGTGGCAGTGATCGAAATAATCACTTGCATCGATGTGAGGTTACAATCCCCCAGAAGAGGGATGACCCTCATAAGCGGGATAATGGTCAAAATCAGCAACCCAGACATCATGAAAATGAATGCTACAAATGCAGCGAAAAAGGTCATTGGTCGCGTACCTATCGTACGCTCAGACACTTGGTAAATTTATACCAAACCTCAATAAAAGAAAAGGAAAATAGTAAATAAGTAGAAACAAATTTTGCTGATAATATTGTTCCAATAGACTTTGATGTAAGACCATCCCACTCTATTTATCTTGATGCTGCTGATTTTCTTGTAAATCAAGATGAAAATAATGATGAAATATTTTAAGATTTACAGTAAGCAATATTGTATTTTGATTTTAATAAATAAATTATTGTATTTATTGTTGCTATGATCAATTATAATAATGGGTTTTTAAAATATGTGTTGTAGTGTGAATTTTCTTAAAGCTTTGATTGATTCTAAGATGTCTTTGGAGGAAGCTTGTTTTGATGATAGTAGTACAACACACAAAATTCTTCGAGATAGGAAATATTTCCATTACTTGAATATACCTTTAGCAAATGTTAAAACAATATTTGGTTCTACAAATTTAATTGAAGGCTCCGGAAGAGCTAATATAAAGTTATCCAATGGTATTTTATTACAAATTGATAAAGCTTATATTCTAGGAGATCTAGAAGAAATATATTAAGCTTTAAAGTTTTAAGATTAATTGATATCACATTGAAACTAAAAAATGAATGCAGTATAGAATTCCTTTATATTACTTCTATCATTTTTGGGAAGAAGCAAATTTTAGAAAAACTTCCAATTTTATCTCCTAGATTGTATTATACAAAGATTAAAAAAGTTTAATCATATAATGTCTTGCACTAAAAGTACAATGACCCAAAGTTATTTACACTTTGGCATGATCGTCTTGGACATCCTAGAGATCTAATGATGCGAAGAATCATTAAGAATTCACATGGTCATCCACTAAAGAATCAGAAGATTTTTTTATCAAGTGATTTCATGTGTACTACTTGTTTTAAAGGAAAATTAATAGTCAAACCATCTATTTCAAAAGTAAGTCTTTAATCTCCTAATTTCTTATAAAGAATTCATGATGATATATGCAGACCAATACATCTACTATCTCGACCATTTAGATACTTCATGGTCTTAATTGATGCATCTACTCGAGGGTCACATGTTTCTCTACTTTTTACTCATAATATTGCATTTGCTAGACTTCTTTCTCAACTGATTAGATTACGAGCTCATTTTCCCAATTATCCATTTAAATAAATTCATTTGGATAATGCTAGTAAATTTACATCCAAAACTTTTGATAACTATTGCATGTCACTTGGAATAGATGTTGAACATCCCATTGCTCATGCCTATACACAAAATGATTTAGCTAAACTTCAACTCATTGCGAGACCTATGATTATCATAACCAAATTGCCTTTATCTGTTTGGGGACATGTTTTTTTTATCATGTTGCATGTTTAGTTTGTATAAGGTCAACTGCTTACAATAAACTTCCACTCATGCAATTAGTTTCTAGACAACAACTTTGATATTTCTTATTTAAGAAATTTTGATTGTGCAGTATATGTTCCTATTGCCCCTTCTTAAAGAACTAAAATGGGTCCTTAATGTAAGCTTGGTATTTATGTTGGTTTTGATTTACCTTCTCTTATTAGATATCTTAAACCTTTGACAGGTGATTTGTTTAAAGCAGAATCAGGTGCTAACCTGAAAGGACCTAAGAAAATTTGAGTACCAAAAGTAGTCACCTAAGTTTTTCTTGCAAATATGCTTTACGACGTCCTCCTCTAGGGATAAATGGTACATGGACAGTGGATGCTCAAGGCATATGATGGGTGATAAAGCAAAGTTCGCATCCATTACGCCAAAAGATGGAGGATTCGTCACCTCTGGAGATAATGCCAAAGGAAAAATCATCGAAGTCGGGAAGATCAGTAAGGAACCTTCTCTTATTATTGATAATGTTTTGCTTGTAGAAGGTTTGAAGGATAATTTGTTAAGCATTAGTCAATTATGTGATAAAGGGTATAGGGTTACTTTTGAACAAGATAAATGCATTGTTGAAAATTCTTTTGAGCATAAACTACTCTTTATTGATTATTGTCATGAGAATGTTTACACTATTAGCTTTGACAACTTAGCCTCACAAGATGTAAAATGTTTTTTTCTTCAATTAATGAGGTTAGTTGGCTTTGGTACAGGAGACTAGGACATGCTAGTATGGACTTGCTTTCAAAACTAGTGAAAGGAGAATTAGTTAAAGGCCTACCTAAGACAAAATTTGTAAACGATAAAATTTGTGATGCTTGTCAGTTTGTTAAACAAACCAAATCTAAGTTCAAGAAGAAGAAATCCATCTCCACCAGTAGGCCACTCTAGATGCTTCACTTAGACTTATTCGGTCCAAATCAAGTTCAAAGTCTAAGAGTTAAATCCTATGCATTTGTCATTGTTGACAATTACTCTAGGTTCACATGAGTTCTATTTCTAGAATCTAAGGATGAAGCATGTGAGAGACTTGCCAAATTGTGTAGAAAAATCCAAAATGAAAAGGGTTACACAATCACACATATCCGTAGTGATAGAGGAAGAGAGTTTAAAAATAAGGATATTGAGAACTTTTGTGATTTACATGGCATATCTCATAACTTTTTAGTACCTAGAACTTCTCAACAAAATGGGAAAGTTGAGAGAAAGAATAGATCCTTATAGGAAATAAGTAAGACTATGTTAAATGAACACAACCTTCCCAAATACTTCTGGGTTGAAGCGGTAAGTACTGCTTGCAATGTTATGAATAGAGTGTTAATTAGGCCAACTCTCAAAAAAACCCCATATGAACTGTGCAATGGTCATAGGCCAAATATTTCATACTTTTATGTCTTTGGGTGCAAGTGTTTTGTCCTAAGAGATAAAGCTAACCTAGGAAAATTTGATGCAAAATTTGGTGAAGGAATATTTCTAGGATATGCTCTAGATAGTAAATCCTATAGAGTGTTTAATAGAAGAACTTTAACTGTTGTAGAATCTATCCATGTAATAATTGATGAGTCCAATCCCTTTTTCTAAAGAGATTAAGGTTCATGAGTTGCCTAAGGAATGGAAATTTGTGAGAAATCATCCCAAGGACCAAATTATAGGTAAACCTTCACATGGAGTAGCCACTTGTTCATCACTAAGAAACATGTGTAGTCACATGGCATTCTTGTCTTAAGAAGAGCCTAAGAATGTGCATGAGGCAATAGAGGATGAATATTGGGTGATGTCAATTCAAGAAGAGCTAAACCAGTTTGAAAGAAACAAAGTCTGGACCTTGGTTCCTAGACCAAATGATCATACAATCATTGGAACCAAGTGGGTCTATAGAAACAAGAATGATGAAAATGGGGTTGTAATTAGGATAAATCCAAATTAGTAGCTCAAGGATACAACCAGGAAGAAGGAATATACTTTGAGGAAACATATGCTCTAGTGGCTAGAATGGAAGCCATTCACATGTTATTAGCCTATGCATGTTTTAAGGACTTTAAATTATATCAAATGGATGTTAAAAGTGCATTTTTAAATGTCTATATAAATGAGGAAGTATATGTTGAGCAACGTCCAGACTTTGAAAACCACAAACTTCCAAACCATGTGTTTAAACTATCAAAAACTTTATATGGTCTAAAGCAAGCTCCTAGAGCTTGGTATGAAAGGTTGAGTGGTTTTCTTCTTGATTAGGGATTCTCTAGATGTAATACCCCAACCCCGAAGGGTCTAGGATATTTACTTTTTACCATTGATTTATGGCGGAAGTAAATAAACTCAATTATTATTAAACTAGAGCGCTAATTAATCATTTTACAATAATTTATTTTCAAAAAAGAAAAATTACACAATAGATAATCATCTGACATCATACTAATATTTCCAATAAATCCTTATTTTTCTATCCCACTCGTATGCTTGCTATGCCTGATCTCCAATATGCCCTTCAGAGTCATCTAAAATGTAAAATATGATTAGGGTGAGACGACGCTCAGTAAATAAATAAGATTATTATTAGTGTGTGGCCAAAAAGAGTTTTTATAATTTCGTAAAATAATATTTAATACTATAACTTCAAAATTGTTTCTAAAATAAATGTAAATTAAAAAAATTTATGCATAAAACTTTTATCATCAATTATAACAGTAAAATTTAATAACCATATACTGTGACTTTTAACTTTAAAACTGTAAAAATATTTAATTATATATATATACTTTTCCTTATACGTTTCCTTTAGATCATCATTTAGACATAAAAGTGGCCATTTGCATATAAACATATATTTTTCCTTCAAATCATCAATAACTTTGTATACATAATTAAATATGTATAAACATATATTGTAAAAACCACCCTTAGGCATGTTAGTCGTAAGTCATGTTTACCCCCATGAATGGGTTGTGTGGTCCGAAGACTGGACTTAGCTGGTTGGCCGACCAAACTAAATTAACGTACATAAATATTAAGTGAGATTTTCCTTATTAAGTCATGATCCGGAACTAGGTGTGCACTCAGGAGAAATCCACTAACATAAATAACTACTCTGTAAACAATGTGGGTGCACTCTGATTCGTTTAAACTTTAAATTGCGATACCGAACATTGAACTTCATTTGCCATAAGGGGTTTTAAAACCATCTTATTATAATTTATGCAATTTAAAATAATCTCGTGAAAATCTCATTTTTACTCATATTTTCATGAAATATGCAATGTAGAAATAAACTCATGCCACACAAATTTTGTGTTAAAAATATATATAATTTTTTTGAATAGAAAGAAATGCTGAATATTTACCCAAGGGGATTAAAACATTTCTTAACCCAAAAATAAATGCAAGTATATTAAAGATAGAATTGATATAATTAAATATGCATAAAAAATAAATTCATGGAAATTTTATGGAACTAACATAATTGAAATTTACTTACAAAATAAAAATGTAAGTATATTAAAGATAGAACTGGTATAATTAAATATGCATAAAAAATAAATTCATGAAAATTTTATGGAACTAACTAACATAATTGAAATTTACTTACAAAATAAACTCAGGTATGAATTTTAAATAAAAAAATTAACATAATCAAATTTATTTACTTCTTCTTTTACCTTGTGCTACAAACACAATAACTATCTCGAAGAAATGAGATCGGAAAGAGTGGGTGAGTGAGAACTTACTTAAAAATTCTCTCCACCACTAATTCTTTCACTCACTAATCCTTCTCTTTCTTAGAAATTTTTTGTGAAAAATGAAGGTTGAGAGCTTTCTATTTATAGGAAAATTTTAGGAAAGAAATTGAATTTGTAAAAGTGTGGGGAGAGGGATGAAATTATAATTTTTTAAAAATTAAAGAATGGGCATGGGATGGGCTAGGTATGAGTTAAGTATGAGATAGGGATGAAGGTCATGTGGGAGTGCTTGCCACCACTTACATTTAATTAATTATATTATATTATATACATTTTAAATTTTTTTTTTTAAAAATCATTATTATTATTTTTAAGTTATGTTTTAGTTTTTTTTTGAAAAATAATTAAATTCGAATTTCAAAAACTCATATGGGTCCCACATGGTCTTGTGGGCCCCACATAACTTTGAGACCCAAGTGGGTCCTACGTAAGTTCAATGGTCCTCATACGGTTTTATGAGCCCTACGTAGTTTCAAGACTCATGTGGACCCCCCCACACAGCTTTGGGACTCATATGGGCCCCACACGGTCCTGTGGGCCCCGCATAAGATGCTTATATTATTATTATTTTATCATATATTTCTACAATTTATGTAGTCAAGACATCATTTTATGTACTTATTTACGTATACAAACAGTGTTTACCCTATTTATCCTATGAAATTCCATTTTGACTAGGTCGACCTCTAGAGAGCGATTGAGCCGCAATGGTCTCTGAGCACTCGCTTAGACAAGGTCTTTCTTAGGCATCAAACATGAAATTAGGGATCCTAACAGAGAAATACTTTCATTTTGATACTAACTAAATGACCATTATTATTATTATTCTACATACATATATATATATATATATATATATTGGGTTGTTACATCCTCCCCTCCTTATAAAAATTTCGTTATCGAAATTCAAAAATTAAAATGAGTACCTTGTATAATGTTGTGCTTTTATCCGATTCTACTATCGTCGAAAAGATGTGGGTATTTTTGACGTATTTCTGCTTCTAGTTCCCATGATGCTTCCTCAATGTCATTGTTGTGTCAGAGCACTTTTACCAATGAAATCTTCTTCGTGCATAACTCTTGATCCTTATTGTCTAAAATCTGGATTGGTACTTCTTCATATGATAGAGTATCACTAAATTTTAATGACTCATAACTTATCACATGAGAAGGGTTTGGAACGTACTTCATTGAGACATGGGGCAGGAGGTAAGGCGATTCTGTAAGCGACTGGACCAGTCTTCTCCAATACCTCGAATGGTCCAATATACCTGGGGCTTAGTTTGCTCTTCTTCCCAAACCTCATGATTCTTTTCATTGGAGCAACTTTTAAAAATATATTATCCCCCACTTCAAACTCCAACTCACGCCGACAGGTATTCGCATAGCTCCTTTGCCGACTTTGAGCGGTTTTTATTTTGTCCCAGATGAGCTTAATTTTCTCAGAGGTCCTTTGTATAATCTCGAGACCTAAAATTCATTGTTCACCAACCTCATCCCAATATAATGGGGATCGGCACTTTCGACCATATAACGCTTCATATGGTGCCATCTCTATGCTGGATTGATAACTGTTGCTATAAGTGAACTCAACTAGCGGTAGATACTGAATCCAACTTCCTTTGAAATCCAGTACACAAGCTCTCAACATATCCTCTAATATCTGAATGATTCTCTCCGTTTCTCCATCAGTTTGAGGGTGAAATGTCATGCTGAAAGTAAGTCGTGATCCCAAGGCTCTTTGCAAACTCTTCCAGAATTGTGATGTGAATCGTGGATCTCGATTTGATATGATAGACATGGGTACGCCATGTAGTCTAACTATCTCTTGAACATACAACTCTGCAAGCTTGGTCATAGAGTAGTTAACTTTGATTGGAATAAAGTGAGCAGTCTTCGTTAGACGATCAACAACCACCCAGATGGTGTTTAGTCCATGGAGTGCTGTAGGCAGCCCAATTACAAAATCCATGGAGATGTGCTCCCATTTCCACTCGGGAATGTGGAGTGGTTGCAGTGGTCCTGTTGGTCTCTGATGTTCAGTCTTTACTTGCTGACAAGTAAGACACTGTTCCACAAATTGTGCAATCTCCCTCTTCATGTTATTCCACCAAAAAGACTCTCTCAAGTCCCGATACATCTTCGTGCTTCCCGGATGCACTGTATAAAGAGATTGATGAGCTTCTTCCAAGATTGTTCTTTTGATAACTTTGTCATTGGGCACACAAAATCTAGTTTGGAATCTTAAAACTCCATCATCAGAGATGTTAAAGTCTCCCTTCAATCCACTCTGTACCTTACCCATAATTTTCAGTAGCTCTATATCTTCCATCTGTGCAGCCTTAATCTTTTCTGGTAAGGTCTGTTGGATTACGATATTAGCAATGAGAGCTTGAAAATTTCCTTCCACTATTTCTACTCCAAATCTTTCCAAGTCCATCATGATTTGATGTTGGGTCACCATTGCTGAGACTGACACATTCATTGACTTTCGATTTAATGCATCTGCTACCACGTTGGCTTTTCCTGGGTGATAGTTGATGGTGCAATCATAATCTTTGATTAATTCTAACCATCTTCTTTGTCTCATGCTTAATTCCTTTTGCATGAAAAAATATTTGAGACTTTTATGGTCTGTGAAAATCCCACACCTTTCACCATACAGATAGTGTCTCCAGATCTTTAGTGCGAATACCACATCTGCCAGTTCCAAATCGTGTGTTGGATAATTCTTCTCATACTCCTTGAATTGTCGAGAAGCATATGCAATGACCTTCCCCTGTTGCATTAATACACACTTGAGCCCTTTCTGAGATGCATAACTGTAAATCACAAAACCATTTTCTCCTGATGGAATTGTCAGCATTGGGGCAGTGATGAGTCGTTGCTTTAATTCTTGAAAGCTTTGCTCAAATTCATCAGTCCACTCATACTTCACATTCTTCCTTGTCAATCTCATTAGAGGACCAGATATTTTAGAAAATCCTTCCACAAATCGACGATAATATCTTGCCAGACCTAAGAAACTCATAATCTTATGAATATTCTTTGGTCTTGCCCAATCCACTACTGCCTCTATTTTACTTGGGTCCACAGAAATACCATCCTTAGATATCACGTGCCCTAAGAATGAAACTCTTTCTAGGCAAAAATCACATTTCGTAAGTTTGGCATAGAGTTTCTTTTCTCTTAGTACTTTGAGTACTAGCCTCATATGGTTCTCATGTTCATGGGGGCTTTTTGAATATATCAAAATATCATCAATGAAGACCACCAAAAATTGATCTAGATATTCATGAAAGATCTTGTTCATAAGGTCCATAAATGCAGCAGGAGCATTGTTCAGTCCAAATAGCATGACTAAGAATTCATAGTGACCATATTTAGTTCGGAATGTAGTCTTTGGAGCATCTTCTGATTTGATTTTCACTTGATGGTACCCTGATCAGAGGTCAATTTTAGAGAAGACTTGTTTTCCTTGGAGTTGATCAAACAAGTCATCTATGCGAGGTATTGGGTACTTGTTCTTAATTGTTACTTTATTTATCTCCTGATAATCAATATAGATTCTCATTGACCCGTCTTTCTTTTTAACAAATAGTACCGGTGCTCCCCATGGTGACACGTTGCGTCTGATGAATCCTTTGTCTAGAAACTCTTGTAATTGTTCCTTCAGTTCTTTCAATTCTAGTGGTGCCATTCTGTATGGATCTTTGGATATCGGTGTCGTCCCTGGTAGTAGGTCGATAGTAAATTTGATTTCGCGGTTAGGGGGTAGCCCAGGTAAATCCTCATGGAATACATCCGAGAATTCCCTTACTATTGGGATATCCTCAAGCTTTAATTCTTCCCTTGGTGCCTTCACCACGCATGCTAGGTACCCCTGACATCCATTCAAGAGTAATCTCTTTGCCTGGATAGCTGACAATATTTGTGGTGAAGGGCATACATGAGTTTCATTGAACTTGTATTCTTGCTCTCCAGAAGGTCTAAACACCACCTCCTTATAATAACAATTTATACTAGCATAGCTAGAAGCTAGTCAATCCAACCCAAGAATTACGTTAAACCCGTGAATACTAAATACCACCAAGTTAGCTGGTAGTATTCTTTCCTCAACACAAATTGGGTAACCTTTAAGTATTTTTCTACATACTATTGAGGTTCCCATTGGTGTAGCCACAGATAACTCAGTTTCTAATGGCTGAGTCTCTACCCCATATATTTTAACATAAGTTGTAGATATAAAAGAGTGTATGGCTACAGAATCAAATAATACTATTGCTTTCTTGGAGAATATGAGAATAATATCTGTTACCACATCATTAGTATTTTCTACATCTCCTGGAGTGAGGGCATAGACACGTGCCTGAGCGGTAATCTGTTGATTGTTGTTTCAACGTGCTTGGGTGCCTCCTCTTTGTTAATTTGGGTTGTGGGAGTTGTTTTGTGCACATTCTCATTGCATGTGACTAGGTTTACCGCATCGATAACAGACCCCTAATCCGGCCCGACACTCATCCCTATGTAGTTTGTTGCATTTTGGACAAGGGGTGCTTTGTGCATTATTTGGATTTCTCATTGCTTACCCTTACCCCACATTATTGTTGTTGTTGTTGTTGCTCATTTTCCAAGATCTTTGATTTCTACCAAAGTGAAACCCTTGTAGCATAGGCCTCTTTCTCTAGTCAGATATTTCCTCACTGCTTTGTAGACTTTCTTCTGCCTTCGTTGCTTTGTTTACCAATTGGGAGAAGTCTTCGAGCTCGAATATTGTTACCATTTCATAAATCCTTGAGTTCAAGCCTTCTTCAAATTTTCGGGCTTTCTTTGATTCATCTGGAACCAAATATGATGCAAACTGGGATAATTAAATGAATTTGCTGCATATTGTTGTACGTTCATATTTTCTTGTTTTAACTCCAAAAACTCCCTGGCCTTAGCATCTCTGGTGGTTTTGGGGAAAAATCGTTCAAAAAAGACTTCCTTAAAATGCTCCCACGTAAGGATTGTTGGATTTGGTCCTTCCTCTAGGAGTAACCATTTCGAGTTCCACCAGCGTTTGGCCTCACCAGTCATTTTATAGGAAGCATATAACACATTTTGTTCATCCGTGCAATGAAGGACTCGTAGTATTTCTTCCATTGATTGCATCCAATTTTCTGCAACAATTGGATAAACTTTTCCCTCAAAAGTCGAATGGTGCATTCGATTGAACTATTCCACCGTACAACTTTCATGGGTTGGTGGACCATTCCATTCCTTGGAGTTCCATAGAAGTTCCGCCATGACTTGTGTCATATCACGCAACACCGTAGTAGCATTGATGTCTTCTCCATTGCAAGTCGCCACATTATTGTCGTTTCCTTCAACACTCAAGTTGTTGTTCTTCGGGTCCATTTTGAGGGAAAGGACTAGAGTTATCATAACCTTATCTTTAAAATTTAATCAAATTTATAGGCAAAAGAAAAACTTCCTAATTTACCCGATCTTACCCACATCATGGTTATGTCTATGCTCTGGTAAAATTATTTCTTAAAGTCTACAGAATTTATAACCTATTGCTCTGATACCAAATGTAATACCCCAACCCCGAAGGGTCTAGGATATTTACTTTTTACCATTGATTTACAACGAAAGTAAATAAACTCAATTATTATTAAACTAGAGCGTTAATTAACCGTCGTACAATAATTTATTTTCAAAAAAGAAAAATTACACAATAGATAATCATCTGACATCATACTAATATTTCTAATAAATCCTCATTTTTGTTTATCCCACCTGCATGCTTGCTATGATATGCCCTTCAGAGTCATCTGAAATGTAAAATATGATTAGGGTGAGACGATGCTCAGTAAGTAAATAAGATTATTATTAGTGTGTGGCCAAAATGAGCTTTTATAATTTCGTAAAATAATATTTAATACTATAACTTCAAAACTGTTTCTAAAATAAATGTAAATTTTAAAAAAAAATTCTGCATAAAACTTTTACCATAAACTATAACAGTAAAAGTTAATAATCATATATTGTGACTTTTAACTTTAAAACTGTAAAAATATTTAATTATATATATACTTTTCCTTATACGTTTCCTTTAGATCGTCATTTAGGCACAAAAATGGCCATTTTCATATAAACAGATATTTTTCCTTCAAATCATTAATAACTCTGTATACATAATTAAATATGTATAAACATATATTGTAAAAACCATCTTTAGGCCTGTTAGCCGTAAGTCATGTTTACCCCCATGACTAGGTTATGCGGTCCAAAGACTGGACTTAACTGACTGGCTGACCAAACTAAATTAACGTACGTAAACATTAAGTGAGATTTTCCTTATTAAGTCCTAGTCCGAAACCAGGTGTGCACTCAGGAGAAATCCACTAACATAAATAACTACTCTGTAAATAGTGTGAGTGCACTCTGATCCATTTAAACTTTAAGTTGCGGTATCGAACATCTATAACTTTGAACTTCCTTTGCCATAAGGGGTTTTAAAACCATTTTATTATAATTTTTGCAATTTAAAATAATCTCGTAAAAATCTCATTTTTCTCATATTTTCATGAAATATGCAACGTAGAAATAAACTCATGCCACACAAATTTTGTGTTAAAAATATATATAAAATTTTTTTGAATAGAAAAAAATGCTGAAAATTTACACTAGGGGATTAGAACATTTCTTAACCAAAAAATAAATGCAAATATATTAAAAATAGAACTGGTATAATTAAATATGCGTAAAAAATAAACTCATGAAAATTTTATGGAACTAACTAACATAATTGAAATTTACTTACAAAATAAATTCAGGTGTGATTTTTAAATAAAAAAAAACTAATATAATCAAATTTACTTCTTTTTTTATCTTGTGCTACAAACACAATAACTATCTCTAAGAAATGAGATCGGTGAGTGAGAACTTACTCAAAAATTCTCTCCACTACTAATTCTTTCATTCACTAATCTTTCTCTTTCTTGGAAATTTTTTGTGAGAAATGAAGGTTGAGAGCTTTCTATTTATAGGAAAATTTTGAGGAAGAAATTGAATTTGTAAAAGTGTAGGGAGAAGGGTGAAATTATAATTTTTTAAAAATTAAAGAATGGGCATGGGATGAGCTAGGTATGGGTTAAGTATGGGATAGGGATGGAGGTCATGTGGGAGTGTTTGCCACAATTCACATTTAATTAATTAATTAATTAATTAATTATTTATTATATATATATTTAATTTTTTTAAAAAATCATTATTATTATCATTGTTATTATTTTTAAGTTATGTTTTAGTTTTTTTTTTTGAAAAATAAATAAATTCGAATTTCAAAAACTCATGTGGGTCCCACGTGGTCTTGTGGCCCCACACAACTTTGGGACCCAAGTGGGTCCTACGTAACTCCAATAGTCCTCATACAGTTTTATAAGCCCTACGCAGTTTTGAAACTCATGTGGACCCCCCACACGGCTTTGGGACTCATGTGGGCCCTGCATGGGATACCTATATTATTATTTTATCATATATTTCTATAATTTATGTTAGTCAAAACATCATTTTATGTACTTATTTACGTATACAAACAGTGTCTATCCTTTTTATCCTATGAAATTCCATTTTGATCAGGTCAACCTCTAGGGAGCAGCTGAGCTGCAATGGTCTCTGAACGCTCGCTTAGACAAGGTCTTTCTTAGGCATCAAACATGGAATCAAGGATCCTAATAGAGAAACACTTTCATTTTGATACTAACTAAATGACCATTATTATTATTCTACATATATATATTGGGTTGTTACACTAGAGGAAAAATTGACACAACTCTTTTCATAAAATCTGAAAATGAGAAGATGCTCCTTGTGCAAATATGCGTAGATGATATCATCTTTGGAGCAACAAATAAGAGATGTGTAATGAGTTCGCCAAATGCAAGTAGGATGAATTTGAAATGAGCATGATGAGTGAACTTACTTTCTTTCTTGGACTTCAAATTAAACAAGATAAACATGGGACATTTGTTAACCGATAAAATCAAAATATATAAAAGACTTGCTCAAGAAATTCAACATGGAAGATGGAAAAATCCTAGGAACTCCTATGAGCACTTCCACTAAACTAGATAAAGATGAGTTAGGTATACCGGTAGATGTTAAGCTCTACCGAGGTATGATTGGTAGTCTGCTATACCTAACAGCTAGTAGACCAGACATTATGTTTAGCGTATGTATGTGTGTTAGATTCTAAGCTGCACCAAAAGAATCACACCTACTTGCAGTTAAGAAAATACTTAGATACCTCATCAGAACCATTGATTTAGGCTAATGGTACCCTAAGTATACCTCATTTGAGATTGTCAGCTATTCCGATGCAGACTTTTCATGTGATGCCCCGATTTTCATACCATTTTTTTTTCAGTTTCATCTCCAATAAATAATAAATATTAATCAAACATTTGTCATGTCAAAAACTCTGATACTATTCTAACATAACCCAACCCGAAATGGGTACTAGGTAAATAATCTATCTTATACAAACAAACCTAATAGGGGAAGTCAATATTTACCAACCATCCAGAATACAAATAACTAGAGTTTTATACATCCATACATATCCCAAAAATCCATAACGTACCCTAGGGGATTACACAATCATATCTCCAACACAAAACACTTACCCCATCTACCAGGGTACCGACTCCCGACTCCCCTCTATCTCGGAGCTCTATCTTCTGGTCTATCATAGTTTCCTCGAATTTTTAGATATTTGGGTGAGACACCTCTTAGTAAGACAGAATAAATTATTCACAGTTTGCGGTAGTATGAATTTAGTTATATCATAATATACTCATTTAAGTGATTACATCATTTGAGAAAATATACTGATATGTACTCATAATCATATAGATATAAAATATAATTTCATAAGCTATGTTACCATTTCTTATACTTACACATATACACCCAATATTTATTAACGAAAGTTCTCAAGGATAGGGGAGATTACACACCCATACATGTAGCGCCCCTCTGCTCTGATATCATTTGTAACCTTACCCAATTAACTTGGGTGCGGCTACAACTGATACTTATCAGGGCACTTACCTTACTCAATAAGCCCTCAGGTGGAGAGTTTTACTTCGTCTTAATTATTTATGCAATTAAACTCACACTCTTTCATTTCTCATTTTCATTTCACAAACTAGCTCATGAATGTCCACCAGTAACAAATACGCTCATGGTTGCCTTGAGGATATTCATATCGTCATGCTTCCCCCCATGACTAGGTTATATGACCAGAAGGCTGGACCTAACTGCGGTTGGCCTACCCTATTAGATCAAAATAAGGAAATTGTCTATCTGTAGTACGATTGACCTGCCCACTCCTGGTCTGGATGCCAGGTGGCCAAACTACCCTTCTCATTGGCTCAATCGACTACCACGTCACACTCTCCATGAGACCTTGTGGTTGCACTAACACCTCGCTAGCAACGATACCTTGCTCTCTATCCAACTCTAGTCCATCAGGGTTCTCATTTCCACATTTCAGTATTCGCATTTCAGTGTTTACATTTCAATATTCATATTTCAGTATGTTGATACATTTCATCACATTAGAAATATTCTCACCACTTTCTGTTTCTTTCCCATCATATCAGTACACATTCCATCTCATAATAATATATATCTCATTTTGCGTATTTCAATATTTCTCAATAAAGCATATTGATATTTCTTATTTCCTCGTTTATCATAGAAAACATTTCTATACATATATGTAATAACCTGGATAATTATTAGAATTAAATAATAAAGAAAAGAGAGGGAAAGAGAATTTTAAAGGGGGTCATAGCAGGGCCTTATTGACGAATGCAAAAGTCTTCTTGGGCTTGTTGACGTGGACGAGTGTCTCATCGATAAGAAGTTACCGGGAGGGCGTTTTCAGGGCCTAAATCTCGTTGACGAGGAGTAGGTGTTCGTCGACAAGACTACAACTTGGACTCGTCGACGAGGTGATGTGGCTCGTCGACGAGGCCACGGGGACCAGCATTCTATATAAAGCTGAAAATTGCTTTTCCTTCGAGAATTTCATATCCTATTCACTCTCTCTCTCTCTCTCTCTCTCTAAAAAACGCACCCTCTCACTTCTCTCTAATTTTCTAGCTCCGATTCTCCTTGGTTCGACGATCAGAAGCTACCACGATGATCCTGGGGAGATTCTCTACAACATAGCTGGAGTGAAAATTCAATTTGAGCAATTTGGAAACGTTCCTAAAATTTGGGTATGTAAATTTTTAGGTATTTTTAGTATTACCAGTATAATTTGAGGCTAGATTTTTATACTATGAGAATATACTGGAATTTTGTGAAATAAATTTGGGGTGTCATATTTTCAAGAATAGGGTGTTTTGGGCCCCTATAGTCATAAGTTGAGGACCCCAGCAAGTATCTGTTCGGGTGCCCAGACAAATTATAGTTTAAGAAATTTATGAATAGGAAATTTTAGGAATTATAGGTGTATTGATTAACTGGAGAATTTGTATATGTAATGCAGGTTTTTAGGGTTGGTACACCGAGGGTGCAAAAGTTGAGTGGAGGTTAGCCCCCTAGTCAAATAGGTAAGGGAAATGTGCTATGCTAGGAATTTTAGAGAGTTTACCAGAAAATTTTGTATATATGAGTATTATTATTCAGTTTCCATAATATTATTATTATATCAAGAGATGCAAATTTTAGAGCATGAGATTTAATTACTCAATTGTGTGGCATGAGTTTATCACAGTTCAGTATAGTATTTATATAGTTTTACAACTATCATGTTTTACAGCTTATTGGCAGAAAATATTGATATGCAGTTTTCAGAAAATATGATTTATAGTATTATTCAGAATGTCATGACTTTAGAACCATAACACTTAGTTATTCAGTCAGAAATTCAAATTATACAGATCAATTTAAAGATATTATGGTTATTTCAAAATCATGGTAAAAACAGTAAGATAATTATATATATCAGTACTAAATAGTATCAGACCCTGAGAAAATATCTAATCAGATTCAGACAGTAGAGCACGATAAAATTGCTATTTCAGTTTAGAGTGCAACCACATATCTCAGATAGTATGTGGATTCCGTCTACCGTACCAAGAGAGATTGTAGTCTCCCCAGAGAGCTGGGTTGAGGTGGCCGGTTTGTTGAGGTAGAGTAGTATCATGCCTGGAGAGACTACAGTGGGCCAGATTGTTGATTGTTAGAGTTTCAGATTGACTTAACTGGTAAGCCAACAAGAGTTAAGTCCCGCCTATGGACCGCACAACCTTGTCATGAGGGGTTAAATCATGACATTCAGTTCCCAGGGTATTATCACAGCTATTTCTATAAATACAGATTTATAGTACAGCTGCAAATTTATTATAATACTATAATTATGTGTAACTAGAAAATTCAGATATACAGTTGTATTTTAAACTATAATAAATGAAATCTCTACGGTATAATAGACTATCAATTTTACAGTTTCAGTATTATATTAGTATATTAAGTAACTCAGTTGCCACACACTAATGATAGCATATTTCCTCTTACTGAACGTTGTCTCATCCTAGTGACTTTTTAGATGATCCAGCTAGGTGAGCAGATCAGGCTTGCGGGCAGAGAAGTTCTTGCGTTGCCCTTTTTGGAAGGGTGAGTGTTTCTTGGGTGTTAGTTGTTTGGGGTAGTTCTTGATTGATGTCACTGGGTATTTCGTGATGTATATTTTGAGATTTTTTTTTTTTAAATTTTGGTATTGTAAATACAGTTTACAGTTTTATGTTTACCGCTACCTAGACATGTAATGTGAACAGAGTTTCCTCCATGCTCCCTAGGGTCCTAAGATGTTTTAGCAGATAATAGAGAGAGATTTTCTATATATGTTTAAGTGGAAAAAAAATTTGCATGAAAAATCAGGTTGTTACAATACATACATACATACATACATACATACATATATATATATATATATATATATATATCCTATTCCATCATTTTTTAGTAAAATACACTGTTGGAATTGGTGTGATCCCAAGAGGGGGATGAATTGAGTTTTAAAAATATTTTGACAAAATTAAACATTTACACCGATTCACCACATATCATATCCCATTTTAATTATAGTCGTGTATGTAAAAGTTGAATAAGCAATATGTGTAGACATACACGTGTATCTTATTTAAAATAATGTGTGCATGCAATTTGTTCTAACCATAAATGAACATGCATACACATGCTGAATTTAAAGTGCATAAATTAAATGAGATAAAGAGAGAGCGACACACGATATTTTTTTTGAGATTCGGCAAAACCAGCTTACGTCCCCGTCTTGGGTATACTCGCCAAGGACTCCACTAAACTTGCTCACTTAAAAGGGCGGAGCAGAAGCCATTACAACCTCTCCTTATGGGGCGAGGTAAACCTCAGCTTAATTACAAGGCTGAGCCTAAATTGTCTCACTTACGGGGGTAAGACTCTCCAATTCAATTTACTAGGTTGAACCGAACTGGTCTCTCTTACGAGGCTGAGACTCCCCAATTCAATTTCAGACTGAACCCAACCGATACAATAAAACTCATTTTTGTACATATTAAAATGCTTCTAAATACAAGTAGAGATGTACAACATAAGCACTAAAATGTATGCAGTCTCTTATGATATGCAATAATGCTCATTAGAGAAAGGGTACTTAAAATAAATTTTAACCCTAATAAGAAATTTTTTCCAAAAATATATTTCAATAAAAATATAGGAGAATCTAGGGTTTTTCTCTTCAAGTAATTTTTGCACAAATAATATATATATATATGAAAAATGAGTATTATTGTTCTCTTATAAATATTTTTGCAAATAGAGAATATTTGGAGAATCTAAGAATTTAAGCTTAAGAAAATATTTGTGCTGTAAATAATTTTCTTGTAAAAATATTTATCAAAGAAATAACCGGGAGAAAACCTAAGCAATACTCTCAAAAATATTTTTCAAAGTTTAAGTGGTTAGTGAGAGTATGTGCAAATAAAATGCCCTAAATAAAATACTCTCCTAAAAAATGATTTTGAAATAAATGCATGAAAGAGAGTTAGAGAGATTTGTATAAAAGATTTTGCCTCAAAAGAATGATTTTGACAATAAAAATGATTTGGGGGAACTTTGATTGACAAGGGGTTTGAGAGAAAATTTAGGCTAATCAAAGTTACTAATCAAAGAAAATGAGGGGGTATTTATAGATTTTTAAGAAAATATGACCGTTGGGGACACATTCGGTATTTTGAAAAAGTTTAATTAAAAGTTAATGGTGTTTTAGCCCTTTAAAAAATTTCCAACCCGAGAGGTTTGGTCGATCATATAGAGGGTTCAGTTGACCATATTGACAAGTTCGGTCGACCGTGGACCTTTTGAACTGCAGGCTCGGTTGACCGTCTCAGGGCGATTTTGAACCCATTCATAGGTTCGGTCGACCAAGACAAAGTTAGTTGACCATTCATATGGATTCGGCCGACCAAGGCAAGGTTCAGTTGACCATTCCTTTGGGTTTGGTTGATCGTGGCAAAAATGAACTACAAGGTTCGATCGACCAAGTAGTTGGGTGTTAGACACGTGTTGGTTCGGTCAATCGTGGTTGATACATTCATTTCAGAACAGTCGACCATCCAAAGTCAAAACGTTGACTTTTGAATGGTTTGGTTGACTGTGGCAACTATAACTCTGCAAGTTTGGTCGACCGTCGCAGGTCAAACTTTTGACTTCTAGGCAAACAATGGTTCAGTCGACCAAGCTAATTATTCTTAGTTTGGTTCGGTCAACCGAGGGATCAGACTCAAAAAATCAACATAAGAATTGGTATATTACAATTCATCGTTCTCAATAAAACTATTTTGTATTCTACTTTTCATCATTTCCCATATTTCAAATCTCATATCATCACCATTCAGTATATAAAACATAATTGGTTTCCATTAACTTCATTTCTGCATAAAAACATTTCAACATATATATCATGGTCTCTTTATTCTCAATGCAAATCACATAACCTAGTTTCAAACATAGTTCCAGTATAAATCATATGCCATACAATTTTATTTGATATTCGTATCATAATAATCTCAAGCAAAAAATATCATATTCTCTTTTTCACATATTTATTCAACTAGTAATTTCCAAAAATAACTGTTATAATTTATTCCCCTTACCTACTTACTGAGAGGATTGCTAAAATCCCTAATTCCACGCCTGCGACGTTCAAAGGTCAAAACTCTGAATCACATTTTCCCAGTTTAATCAACTCAACCACAAAATTACAATTATCTTAATATTCCTAGGCTCACACGCTCCCATTAACCGGTTAAATTCTAAAAACGCGGGTTCGATCCACTTTCCATATTCAAATTTAATTTCTATCATATTTAAAAATACCATTATGATCAAATCCTCACAGTTTAATCTAATTCCAAAATATTCCCCAAAAATCTGATATAATCAAATACTCTAATTTAATAATCACATATTATAATTTAACCGATTGAATTTCTAAAATAATTGACATAATTTATACTCCTCACCTTAGCCTTGGAGTGGTGCCTAATGTCCTCAAATCAAAAATCTGCTCCGACTAACATGACGAGGATCAAACCTAGGACCTTATGGTGGTGTCCGATTGTCAATTAATTTGGCTGGAGATTTGAGAGAAATTGAGGAGAGAGAGAGAGAGAGAGAGAGAGAGAGAGAGAGAGAGAGAGAGAGAGAGAGAGAGAGAGAGAGAGAGAGAGAGATTACCTTATCTCAAGAGTGGTGCCTACGATGCTCCTACGACAAATCCACTCTGGTTAAAATGTCGGTGGCGGAGAATGGAACCTAAGGGTATTTTCCGTTCTCCAATCGGTACACGTTTGACTGAAAAAATTGAGGAGAGAGAGAGAGGGATTGAGGAGAGAGAGTAAGAGAATAGGGACAGAGAGAGAGTGAGCACTGAGAGATCCAGAGAGGGGGGGGGAATTTGAATTTATAACCTTCCTGAATAAGCAGGAAGGTTTACTTATATATATATATATATATATATATATAATATTATATAATTAATAATAATATTTAATTAATTAATTATTTTTTATTTTTTATTTTTATTTTTTACATTTCCATGCATATTATTTTTGGGGTCGTTACATTGCCGATAGAAAAGTTGATCAGAAGAGCACGAGTGGTACTTGTCATTTCTTAGGACAATCTCTACCTTCTTGGTTTTCCAAGAAACATAACCCAATTGCAATATCCACAGCCAAGGTTGAGTATATAGCCGCTGGAAGTTGTTGTGCTCAAACTCTCTACATGAAACAATAACTTATGGATTAAAAATTGCACTATGATACAGTTCTAATAAAGTATGATAACACAAGTGCAATAAACATCTCAAAAAATCCCATCTCACACTCACGAACCAAGCACATTGAAATAAAACATCATCTCATTCGTGATCATGTGCAAAAAGGGGATGTGACACTTGAATTTGTGTGCACTGATGAACAATGGGCCGATATATTCACTAAACCACTTCAAGAGGATAAGTTTATCCAAATTAGACGTGAAATAGGCCTATTACATACTAGGGAAGTTGTCTGAGAACTCATGGCTAAGTCTTAAACGTCGTAACTCTGGAGTATATACGTGTGCCCCGCAACGAATATACAATGTAAAGTCAGAGGGGGGGGGTGATTGACTCTTTTTGTGTATATTAAATTTCTCTACAAAATAAAATCTTTTGGCAAGATGGCAAGCAATTATATCACAATATAAAAAATATAAATCATGCACAAGACAATAAAATAAAGAGTAGGGAGAGAAAATAAACACCTGAATTTTTACGTGGTTCGGCCCCAAGCTTACGTCCACGCCTTAGCACCAAGCCAAGGATTCTATAATCCACTATCAATACTCCTTCCCCGGTGGAGCAAGCCTTATAACTCGGGTACACAACCCTAGACTTGGGATCAAATCCCTACTTGCTCACAAAGAGCCTTTACCAAGCGGTTCACCAAGAACCCTCACAATGGTTCACAAAGAACCTTACACGAAGTAGATGATTACAATGAGAATGCTCCTTGAATGAGAAAATATTAAATACAAAGAAAAACTCACACTTTTCTCTCAAGAATTGTATCAAACAAGATTGGAGAACAAGAGAGATGAGCACATGTGAATATGAACTAAGATGGAATGTGTTAGATTTTGGAATCAAGGATATTTTTCACTATAAGCTTGTATAAATCATCAAAACCATGTCTAAACAAGCCTAATAGCTTGTATTTATAGTCAAAATACCCAACTAGCCGTTATTGGACTGTTGGGAGCAATTCCCAAACAAAACTCGCCATTTTTTCCCGTTAGCATCATTTTCCCCATTGGGCTTGTCGACCTAGTGCCCTGCACTCGTCGACTAGTGTTAACACTCGTCGACTAGTGTTCACTAGTCACTCGCCAACGAATCCCCTTTTCTCATTGACGAGTGCCCTGAATTAGAAAAAGTCATCAACATAAAAGTTGTGGGATTTTTTCTTAACTTTCTAGGGATGTCAATATTGTCCTTTTTGGACTTTTCTAGAAAAAGTTATGCCTCAAATACCGAAAGATATTTAGGAAATTTGATAAGTACATAACTGAGATTTTAAACCCAACCAAAAAGCCTTTTAATCACTTAAAACATTCTTGGACAAAAGTATATGAAATATATAAAGTCTAATGAAGATTAAAACTTGTCCAAGTGAGTTTTCACTTAAATATAAGATATCTTGATTTATGAAAACATATTTGAAAGATCATTTGATATCTTATATACTTAGAATGTCCTTTATAAAAGTATTTTACTTCTTTGAAGCTTTAGGAAATTAACCATACTTTGACAAAACCAGGACCAAGTATAAAAATGTTCTTAAAACTAGGATGTTAAAAACTTGTCCCTTTGAAAATATATTTTGAGTTTAGGATTGTTTTTAACAAACTCTTTGAATTTAACTTTGAAAACTTTGAATGTGAGTTTGTGACTTTAATGCAATCCTATAAACTCAAGTGTCCTAGCATGCATATGCAATGCTCAACTCTTGCTCAGAAATCATACAAGAAACACACCCGCAAGAGTTACGATATAGACTACCTCAAACACTCCCCAAATACATATAAGACTACGTTAAGCTTCCTTTGGTCATGCTTGGGTCTTTCCAAGTACGTGTCCATTTGATCTTTCCTTCTTGATGTCTACTCGGTCCGTTCTTTGCCTTCGATCCAGTACTTCATGTATGAGTACCTGTACTAAACATGATCTGCAAAAGATAGAAAAACATTAGGAACAATATATAGGTTAATATCATCAAAACACTTTAAACAATGATGGTGTAGCCACCAAGGCTAAAATTCTTCCCATTTTTGATGATGTCTAGCCTATTACTAATTTACTTAATCGTTGCATTCGTATTTATACTTACTATGACTTGATATGTAAAGATAAGCTAACCTAGACCCACTAATGAGTTGTTATCATCAAAATAAGACAATTAAGCTCACGCAGCCTCTAAGGCTAATATTCTCGCCCTTAATTATGATGGCAAATGATTGGTGTTCTCCTATAGGGTATATTTTAAAGCTCCCCCTCAATCTATGCATATTCTTTGATAAGACTAACATTTGCTCTCCCTTACTATATGCATAAATGTAAAAATATCTAACTATATTTTTCATATCTATTAGAGCTTTAAACATGCATACCATAAAATAGAAAGTTCATGTATGATAAAAAAAATAAGCAATTAGAACTTTCATATTATCTTTGAATTACCACATGCATTCTACCCCACATGCATTTTCCATACATTTCACTTCTTCCCCTCACATAACACCACACAACATTCTCTTAACAAATAGGACACCAAACTATCATCTCTTCCTTTGAGCATCATCAAAAAGAGAGGCAAAAATTCATTTTACCAAAAAATGATTTCTCCCCCTTAATCTAAGATATCATGGTGGTGAGGTAAGTATGTGCTAGATACATATGCCAAAAAAAATTGCTCAATCATAAAACTTGAAAAAACCAAGAATGACTTTCTTGCAAAAACTTGAATGATGATTTCTATGAATTATACCATATGATGTAGATCAATCATTCAATGCAAATTTTCCAGAAGTTGTTATGATTAGCTTACATTAAAGCTCAAGTGTATGGGATATGTTTTGCAATGATTTTAAGAAATCTACTATATATCCAAGCAAGAGCATATATCATCAAAACACATCATAGCATGATTTTGAAAAAAAAAAAATCAAAATCTTAGAAATTCACAAGAGAAAACAAGGTTTTTTCAATTACTAAACTTCCAACACATGCTATTTCATCCCATAAAGTAATAGCTAATATTTCAAAAGGAGGTTAACCAATTTTCAAGATAAAAATAATTAAAGCATTGTATTGGTTTTAATCAAATAAACTTATTAATATTGGCATGATTCTCAAGAGATTTCCAGCAAAAAAATTTAATACAAATTAAAATGCAAAATCTAGATTTTTCACATTTTGAGCTCAATCCATAAAATAAGTGTTTTTAAGTTATCATAAATGATGATTTACTTGGTCAACACTTATTCATTTCACCTAGATGTGGTTTAAATCTACTTAAACCTAATTCCTAATCCTAGGTCCTAAGGAAACAATTCAAAGAGCTCATGTGTTTCCTTTTGGTACCCATTCCTCCTTGGGTCCCAAGGGGTTGGTTTTCTTTACAACTCATTCCATTTTTCTTTCTTTACCTCTAGCTTCTCTAAATGGGCAAAAATATCTAATATGACCCTTTCTTTTACAATATAGACAAATCTTGTTTTCATGTGAGGGTCTTCACTTAATTGCATTATTTTTGTTTGTTAAGGCATAATGATGTGATTTATAAAAGGTTTTAAAATTCTTTTTGTAAGAATCAATTTTCTTAGTTCCCAAAGAATTTTTGGAGTTTTCTTTCCCTCTTATGGTTATACCATGATTTTCATTTTTCTTTTTCAAGATAGCATTTTCCTTCAAAACATTTTCAATTTGATTTTTCAAAATTTTCACCTCATCTTGAAAAGATCCATGGTATTTTTGAGCCTTTTCTAAAAACTCCTCATTTTACTTTTTAAGAGATATATTTTTCTCTTTTAAGGTGAAACAAAGGCAAGATTCTTTTCCTTTCCATTTTGACAATTTATCTTCCAAGCCTTTGATTTTGACTTCTAAAGTTTCATTTTCTTCTTTCAATGAGGACTCCATTAGTTTAACCATAGCAAGCTCTTTCTCAACATTTTTGTTTCTTCTTTTTTGCTAAGACTAATTTATCGTACAATTTAGCACAAGTTTCTGCTATTTCATCGTAAGGAGTATCATCATCATCTTCCGAACTTATTCCTTCTTCTTCATGTTTGTTGGCCATGAAGCATTGATGTGCTTCTTTCTCATTTTTTCTTATTTGTTTATTCCTAAAGTGTTGTTTATCTACAAGGGATTTCCTCAAGTCTCTTACGAGTGATTTCATATCATCCTTACTATCTTCATCATTATTAAGAACTTCTTTGCAATTTGGACTAGATGATATAAAATGAATGCATTTATCCTTCCTAGGCTTTTTAGGATTCAAAGTCGTATTTTTCTTAAGTTCATAAGTCATAAGTGACCCAATAAGCTCATCAAGCGTGACTTTGGTTAAATCCTTTACCTCCTTAATGGCGGTGGATTTTGCATGTCATGACTCGGGTAAAGATCAGAAAACATTTTGAACATTATCCTCCATAGAATAAGTTCTACCAAATGCTTTTAGTTCATTTGTGATGTGTGTGAGCCGAGTGAACATGGATGTGATGGATTCTCCCTCATCCATTTTAAACATTTCATACTCATTGACTAAAATGAAAATTTTGGACTTCTTAACTTGTGAAGTACCTTCATATGTGACTTCAAGTTTTTCCCATATTTCTTTAATGATATCACAGCTAGAAATATGATTGTATTCATCATCACTTAAAGCACAATAAAGAAAGTTTTTGGTTTGAAAGTTAAGCTCAACTAACCTTAGTTCAGTTTCCGACAACTCCTTAGGTTGTTTTGGTTCACCTTTGGCATTTTTGAATTCATAATCTCCCTCTGAGATGACCCACCACATCTTGAAATTGTGTGCTTTGATGAAGGTAGTCATTCGGTTTTTCCAAACTGGGTAGTTTGAACCATTAAATAATGGCGGTCTTGCCACGGATTGTCCTTGGGAGGAGATACTCGCCAAATACTCCATTTGATCTTTACGCTCTGGATTTTACACCATTAAATGCAAGCGTCTACCTTTGATACCTCCTGTTAAACGTCGTAGCCTAGGAGTATATACGTGTGTCCCATAGCGGATATACAATGTAGAATTAGAGGGGGGTGATTGGCTCTTTTTGTGTATATTAAATTTCTGTACAAAATAAAATCTCTTGGCAAGATGGCAAGCAATTATATCACAGTATAAAAAAAATAAATCATGCACAAGACAACAAAATAAAGAGTAAAGAGAGAAAATCAACACCAAATTTTTACGTGGTTCGGCTCCGAGCTTACGTCCACGCCTTAGTACCAAGCCAAGGATTCCATAATCCACTATCAATACTCCTTCCCTAGCGGAGCAAGCCTTACAACTCGGGTACACAACCCTACACTTGGGATCAAATCCCTACTTGCTCACAAAGAGCCTTTACCAAGCGGTTCACCAAGAACCCTCACAATGGTTCACAAAGAACCTTACACGAAGTAGATGGTTACAATAAGAATGCTCCTTGAATGAGCAAATATTAAATACAAAGCAAACCTCACACTTCTCTCTCAAGAATTGTATCAAACAAGATTGGAGAACAAGAGAGATGAGCACTTGTAAATATGAACTAAGATGCAATGTGCTAGGTTTTGGAATCAAGGATATTTTTCACTATAAGCTTGTATAAATAATCAAAACCATGTCTAAACAAGCCTAATAGTTTGTATTTATAGCCGAAATACCCAACTAGCTGTTATTGGACCATTGGGAGCAATTCCTAAACAAAACTAGCCATTTTTGCCCGTTAGTGTCATTCTGCCCCATTGGGCTTGTCGACTGGTGCCCTGCACTCATCGACTAGCGTCAACTAGTCACTTGCAAACGAACCCCTATTCTCATCGAGGAGTGCCCTGAATTAGAAATTATCATCAACATAAAAGTTGTGGTATTTTTTCTTAACTTTCTAGGGACACCAATATTGTCCTTTTTGGACTTTTCTAGCAAAAGTTATGCCTCAAATACCGAAAGATATTTAGGAAATTTAATAAGTGCATAGCTGAGATTTTAAACCCAATCAAAAAGCCTTTTAATCACTTAAAACATTCTTAAACAAAAGTATATAAAATATATAAAGTCTAATGAAAATTAAAACTTGTCCAAGTGAGTTTCCACTTAAATATAAGATATCTTGATTTATGAAAACATCTTTGAAAGATCATTTGATATCTTATATGCATAGAATGTCCTTTATAAAAAGTATTTGACTTCTTTGAAGCTTTAGGACATTAACCATGCTTTGACAAAACCAAGACCAAGTATAAAAATGTTCTTAAAATTAGGATGTTAAAAACTTGTCCCTTTGAAAACATATTTTGAGTTTAGGATTGTTTTTGACAAATTCTTTGAATTTAACTTTGAAAGCCATGAATGTGAGTTTGTGACTTTAATGCAATCTTATAAACTCAAGTGTCCTAGCATGCATATGCAATGCTCAACTCTTGCTTAGAAATCATGCAAGAAACACACTCGCAAGAGTTACAACATAAACTACCTCAAACACTCCCCAAATACATATAAGACTACATTGAGCTTCCTTTGGTTATGCTTGTGTCCTTTCGAGTACGTGTCCATTTGATCTTTCCTTCTTGACGTCTACTCAATCTGATATTTGCCTTCGATCTAGCCTTTCATGTACGAGTATTGGTACTAAACATGATCTGCAAAGATAGGAAAACACTAGGAACAATATATAGGTTAATATCATCAAAACATTTTAAACAATGATGGTGTAGCCACCAAGGCTAACACTAAGCATCCAATGCATAAGAAGGTGAAAAAGAAGAAAAAATCTCAAAATTAGTGAAATTTAGTCGACCAGAGTATAGGCCCAGTCGACTGGAACATGGCCCAGTAGACCGGACCAGAGGACCAATCGACCAGAACCTTCTATTTGCCCCTTAGAACCATTTCGAGTGCAATCCAGTCGACCAAAACTTTATGTGTGCCCTCTAGTTGACCAAACCCTTCCTCAGTCAACCAGACTAGTGGAATTTGAACCGTTTATGAAGATCCAGTTGACCAAACCTTTCTGCAGTCAACCGAATAGAAGGAAAAGTGATCCGTTTTAATGAAGATCCAGTCAACTAGACCTGGCCTCAATCAACTGGACTGTCGGGTTTAAATACTTTTGCACACACAAAGGTTCATTTTCTTCCCCTCTCTCAATCTCCAAACATATTTTCTCCTCCCTACTGGGCCTATGTTGGGTTTCTTCTTCAATTCCTAGACTTCATTCCTTAATCCACAAAAGTCATCTCCTTTGATTTCATACTTCATCATGCCTAGGGGAGAGAAAAGGAAATCCGTTCATGAGGCGAGTGAAAACTCTGGGAAGTGGTACATCTCAGCCAATGATATAAAGAGATATGAGGCACATTTTAGAACCAAAGATCCGATCATCAGTAAGTTCTAGATTTAGCTTTTATGAATTTGCACTTCCAAAATGTGATGGAGATGTTTAGATTTTTAGGTTGGCTAAAATTCATCTCATTCCAACCTATGTGAGTGTACCCAAATCTAGTCTGCCTTTTTTATGTGAACTTAGGGCATGATGACATTGTGTACTACACTCAAATCCTTGAACAACCCTTTAGGTTCGATGCCAACCTATTAGCCAAAACCTTTGAGATAGAAAAAGGAGATTTTGATTGTTCTGACCCTGACTCCACTTGGATAAATGAGCAAGGTTTCACTCCCGAGGTCTTTCTAAATTGAGTGATGGAATATCTAGTTGTAAACCTAAACCATCCTTTAGCATATAAAACTTTTACCCTAGAGGCCAAGGTGATCCACCACGTAATTTCATATAATATTTTGCCTAAGAGTGGATCTCGAGTCTACGCTTCATATCTAGACTGTTTCATAATGTGGTGCCTATTTGTGGGTAAGAAGGTTGACCAGCCCAATCTAATAATTAAGTGGATGTTTGCCAAAACCATTGGGCATCGGATTATCATGCCATATAGGGGGATTCTCAACCGACTTTTTATGAAATTAGGTCTAATCCGTGGACCCTCGTTGCTCGTCAAATGCCACTCCACTTATGCCTTCTCCTCCATAACAGTTAAACAGATGGGTTATGAACTGGTTAGTAATATCTCGATAGCACAGGCTTTACTGCATAGAAGGGTAAGGGATCAATATCTAGCTCAATAGGATAAACCCTAGCAGCTTGAGCAGACCCCCAATTCTGAAGTCCTAGCCGCCATTTCTTTCAATGAGTTTGCAACTTCTGTTGATTCTCGGTTCATCTCGATTCATAATGATTTTATTGAATTAGCAGATATTGTGCAATCCAACTTCACTATCATAAATGACTGCTTCAATGACCTTGAAGGACCTTGAAGGCATTGACAACTTGAAAAGGAAAAATCCGATGGAGGTCAGCAGCAGTGAGGTAGGTTCTTCTGAGGGAGAACATGATGGTGGTGATGATTAGGTTGCTTCATTGAGGGGGAGAAACAAATTTGTATTATGAAAAATTTGAATTTTATGGTTTTGTAATTAAAACACTCACTATTTTATCTTGTTTATGCTTTTATGCTTTTGTAAGAACGGTAATGGATGGATGGTAAATTTCTTTTGATTATGGCATTAACTGTTCTTGGATATATTGGATTGTATTGATACCCTCTACATGGTTGATGCAAAAACTTGAGAATTGCATGTTATAGAGACAACTAGGTTGTTGCATACTAGTTGTATTGATACCCTCTGCATGGTTGATGCAAACATTGTGATTGAATGTCGGTAGTTGATTAGGATGATTGCATGATGGTTTAATGAACAAACTAAGAACGGCATGCTATCCAATTATTGCTAGATTAAGTGTTATCATGATAAAATCCATCCATTGAATAATCCGAAAATATGCTCAAACCAACACTCAGATTACACATAGTAACCTAAACCACGGAAATAAAGAAATAAATAAAAGAAAAGAGAAAGGGAAAGAAAAGAGGGGAATTGGTTTGGCACAGGACCAAACCATCGACGGTTTCAGGGAGTCTTAGAAAAATCGTCAATAGTTACAACTAGAGAGAGTAGTTTAAGTGCCAAAACCATCGACGGTTTTGTAAAGCCCAGAAAAATCGTTGACAGTTTTCTTGCTGGCCGAATTACTTAAGGGCTAAGTAACATAATTTTTCTTCATAACTCTCATTCTCTCTCTCTCTCTCTCTCTCTCTCTCTCTCTCTCTCTCTCTCTCTAATAAGGATTTTGGAAGACTCTCTCTCTCTCTCTCGCTCTCTCCTAAGCCTCCCAGATCACCTTCAGGTACTCCTTGATCCTCTCTCCCTCCTCCCGAGATGTAGGCCGTCAATCTTTGGTAGATTTGATTGGCTAGGTTTCGTGGTTTTGAAGGTTTTAGATAGTTTCTTTAGGAACAGGTAAGGGGATTAGATTATGTCAGTTATTTTTGAAATATGAACTGATTAAATAGCAATATATGTTTACAGAAATGGTATATATGATTTTCTAAATGAATTGGGCATATGAAAATGGTTTTTTTGACTTTCATACGTTTTTTGGGAAAACTAAAGTGAATGGGTTGAACATCTCCTACTTTCAGTCAAGTATATAATTTGAGTTAAATTAAACCCTGGAAATTCTCATACCTTCAACAACTTATATGTTTCCCAGACAGTTATGTATATTTATGAGTTATCAGATGAAAATTGTGTGGCATGAGAACGGTTTAAAATGACATAAATGAACATAATATTTATATAGTTATGATACAATATGATATGAGGGCTATATGTCGAGATGTGATATGACGGCTATATGCTAAGATGTGATATAACGTCTATAAGTCGAGATTTTAATACGATGACTAGATGCCGAGTTTTGATTTGCCAGTTTTATAATGAGATAGTATATGACAAATATTTTATAGAATTATGAACAACTTATGTTTTATACAGTTTTATGAAAATGAATTTATGACTACAATTTTATTGCGTAAATTTCCATATATGAGTTAAGAACCCTGAGGATATCAAATGTTATGTTATGAGCACGGTACCATAGCTATGTGTTGGCAGTGAGTGCAATCACACGGGGATAGAAGTGTGATGTGGGATAGTCGATTTGTGGTCTAGGTATAGTACTACTCCCGATGTAGTTTCGGGGGACCCCTCCCAATGTAGTTTAGGGTGACCCTCCTGATGCAATTCCGGATATAGGGTAGGCACAATCGTACTTACTACCTTTTTGTGACTTAGCTATGGTTAGCTGACCATATGCTAAGTCCAGCCTTCAGGCCGCATAACCTATCATGGGGGGGAGCATGTCGATGGGAAAGCATGACGATACTACTTCAGCAATACAGGGTGATTTCTTTTATGCATATATGAGCAAATTTACTATTAATGGGCTATACTGAGCCAACAATACATTATTCAGAAATTATGTATTTTCATTATTATAGATTAGTACAGTTTTAAATGCCATTTCAGATGCATTTAAATAATGGGATTTTTATTTTCACAGGAAAACTCATGTTTGCCACACATTGATGATAGTCTAATCTACCTAATTGAGAAGTGTCTCACCCCATTATCCATCTCATTTTTCAGGTTCTATAGGGAACCGTGCGTATCTTGCCTCGGGGCTGGGACTAGACAGTTGATAGTAGTAGTCAGAGCTGGTGAGAAACTAGCTATTATGTTTTGATATTTTGGGGTTGTAATATATTGACAGGAAGTTTATATGTATATTTGGGGACAATTAGAACTCTGGTAATATGATTGAGGTGTTTTCTTCCGCTGTATGGTTTTACTTTCAGTTATGAAAGGACCACCCAATTTTCCCTTGTTAGGGTGAGTGGAGGGGATATGGTATCAGAGTTTATTTTATTCACAAATAACACCCCAGGCCCACTCTCAAGTTTAGGGTGCTACAAGTGGTATCAGAGCCTAAGTTTTTAGGTTATGCAGACTATGTCAGATGATTTTACCAAAGTATAGGTTTAAATTAGGATGAAGATAGGAATGGGTAGAATAGGAATTTTGAGTTTTGCTTCGTAAGCCTGGAGGTAAAAATCCCTTGACGGACTTCTGTGATTTTCTAAATTAGTCGATGGGTTCAAAAAATCATGGCAATCCATTGACGATTTTGTTTCCAAGCGGAGGGGCAGGAACTTGAAAACTAGAATAGGAATGTGAAATTGGTAGAGTGTGTCATAATTTAGGGAAGATGATTTAGGTCGGTACTTGAAATTTATTAAGGTGAGTCTTTTAGTATTAGAATTGCACCAAATATGTTAGGATATTAAAATTCTAAAATCATCTCGGTTATCTCTTCAGGATGGATCCCAAGGACAAAAATACAAAGGTCGGAGGAAGCATTAACGAAAGGATGTCAAATGAGGACATCAATGATTCTACATCGGCAATTCCAGACTTCGCGCAGCAGTTCACGACCAAGGTCATGCGGAGTTCCAAGGGGTGTACCATCAATCAGTTCACCCCCATGAATCCTCCCATATTCACAGAAAGCATCAACCCAATCATTGCAAAGAATTAGGTGCGAGAAATTGAAAAGATCTTGGTCGTACTGCATTGTGCAGATGAGCAGAAGGTCCTTTATGCTATGTTCAAGTTGACTGGAGAGGCCGAGAGATGGTGGCAAGTGGTAAAGCTACTAGAGGAGCAAAGACTGGTACCAGTAGTGATGACTTGGAGCCACTTCAGAGAGATTTTCTTTGGCCGGTATTTTCTAGCCTCCATTAGGAACGCTAAGGCAGAAAAGTTCCTGAACCTGACTCAGAGACACTTGACTATTTAGTAGTACTTTGCTAGGTTTGTGGAGCTGTCTCGTTTTGCTCCTTATATGGTATTAGACGAGTCCAGAAAGGCTTGGAGGTTTGAGAGGGGTCTGAGGCAGGAGATCTGAAAGCAAGTGGTTGTGTTGCAGGTGCAATATTTCTCTACACTGGTGGATAAGGCCATCGTGGCAAAGACGAGTCTACAGAAAGATGTGGGGGTTCAGAACCCGAAGAAGAGGTGTTGACCCTATGGGTCATTCCCAGTTTTGATAATGACAAATAATCTTGGTATTTAATGTTTTCCAAGTTTGCGTGCTCATATTGACGAAATTAGTTGATGGCACATGAAGACTTGAAGAAAACAAAGACCATGAAGCTTTCTCATTATTGTACTTTATATTATTGCCTTATTCGGGTTTGTAATAGTAACATAGGGCAAAGATTTGTAATAATATGCATTGCATGTATGTAGGAACTTATAAGCTCAAGACCTTAGAGAGACCTTAGGGAATAGGTCGACTAATGCCGAATTTTTCCAGTAGGATAGAAAGACCTCAGGTCCCTAATCAAATGCACAAATAGTCCCTAATATCACCTATAATATCAGGGAAATTAATTGAAGCAAAAAATGGACTTAATCGAAAATATTGAGAGAGGTCGGACGACCAAACCTGTGGCGTTGAAAATGCCTTGGGCGCCCGAACCGTGGACAAGTCAACATGTTGACTTGGATTCGGGTGGCCGAACATATTTGAATGCATTGTCCACAGGCGACCGAATCCCTAACCTGAAACCTTTTCATCAACCCGAGCGCCCGAACATTACATTCAAATATGCCTCGAGCAACCGAATTGGCAAGTCGGGCTACTGAACTTAGCTTTGGGCACCCGAACCACAGAAAAAAACATTCTGTCTTTTGTCCAGCCAACCAATCCCATACTCGGGCACCCAAACTTTGAAAAAGCACTTTTTTGGTTGAATCTATTCGGGCGACTGAACCTTGGGTCAGGCACCCAAATCGCGCGGGTTAAATTATTTTTTACCAGGGTTAAATTTAATTAAATAGGATTAATTTTTCTCAACCGTTTTAAAACAATTTTAAGAATACCCTTGGTGTCCCCAACGGTCATAATTTTGCCTATGCCTATATATATCTCTTCATTTGCAAAATTAAGGCAAGATTAGCAAATAGGATTAAGCCAAATTCTCTGAAAAAATTTCAAATCCTATTTTCTCCTACAAAGTCCATAACACCCAAATACCTTCATTCCTTTGAGAAATCTTACCTTGTGAGTGTTTAGTGCTTGTTATATTGTGCTAGAAACTCCCACTTGTACATTGCACATTTGATTTTCATATTGAGGGTTGAGCTAGATTTTTCCCCTGATTTCATTTGATAAATCTTTGGTTGGGAAAAATCATATAACTAAGTGAGTTTGCATTATCATTGCAATACTCATTTGGGCTTAAACTCTTGTGTGCAAAAATATTTTACAAAGGTAGTTTTCAAACAACTCTTGTGCTAGATACATTTGACAAAATATTTTTGAGGTTGTTTGAATGCTCTGATTGGCATCTTTGAAACCCTAAGCTTGCATTGAGATATTTTATATTGTGTTTCAAAGAAACCTTGTTTATAAACTCTTGTGCATATTTGAGATTTTTTATAATATTGAGTGTTGATTGCACACGTAGAGCACCGAACTTATAATTCATACATCATTGAGGTACATTGATTATATTGTGCGTAGTGGTACATATCAACTTATGTAAGAAACATTTGTTTATACCTAAAATTTTAAATTTATTGTATTCCAGGCGTGGGCTTGAAGAAGGAGACTAACCCTGTTGAATAGTCCTGGACTGGCTCAGATAGGAAAGTTAGGTGCGCCATCCTAGTAAGGCATGTTGGTTGAGGTCAGCCCCGTGAATTGATCATGTTGTAACCTGTGCTGCTCCACCCGTTAAGTGAGCATTAGTGGAATCCTTGTGCTGGTGAGCCAAATCGGGGACATAGGCAGTATTTTCCGAACCCCAATAACATATCCTGTGTACACTATTTATATTTTTGTAATTTATATTCCTACACGTGTATGTTATAGTGTGAATGATGCGTATGATTTAATTTCCATATTATATTTGTTTGCGCATTTGGAAATTGCATAGACTGACCCTAGGTTGTGTATATACTGCTGTTAGATAGTTTAACCTAGGAGATAAATTTTTAAATTTCCAATTCACCCCCCTTCTTGGGAATACACCAAAGCTAACAAGAGGTCTATGCCTTATAGTTCTCATACAGATGCGAGGCAGGGTTCTTGGAGGAGGAATGGTAATGGCGGAGACTAGTGATGAGAGATGGGTGATGGAGCATTTTAGGGTACCTCATCATTCCCTACTTGCCCTACATGTGGCAAGAGGCATCTAGGGGAGTGTAGGGGAGTATCAGGTGGCTATTTTTTGTGAGGAAGGGCAGAACATATGGTGCTGGATTATCATGCGACATTAAGCCATGCACCCCTACAACATTAGTATCAGGGAGGTAACTAGGCACAGCATGGGAACTACCAGACGGGCATGGCTCAAGCGCAGGTGTATTCCTTGACTCTCGGTGATGCCAAGAAAGCAAGAGATGTTGTAATAGGTAACATTTATATACTTTCAAATAGAGCTATTGTATTGTTTGACTCAAGAGCGACACACTCTTTAGTATCTCAGGGGTTCATTAAATTATACGGGGTAGAGACACAGTTGTTAGATGCCGAGTTAGATGTGGTCACACCGATAGGGTTAGTGGTAGTGTGTAGCAAAATGATTAGAGACTACCCGGTGGAGATTCAGGGGAGAATGCTGTCTGCTAGTTTGATTATTTTTTACATGCATAGTTTTGATGTCATTTCAGGGATGGATTGGTTGACATCCAGTTACGCGAGTATTGAGAACCATAGGAAGGAGTTAGTGTTTAGACCTCCTCAGGAGTAAGATTTTAAATTTATCGGGTCATGTGTGCGCTAGACACCACGAATTCTTTCAGCCATTCAAGTAAGAAGGCTACTTCTGGAGGGATGCCAGGGGTACCTTGCGTTTGTGAAAGAAGCATCGAGGAAGGAACCTAAACTAGAGGATATCCTTGTGGTAAGGGAGTTCTCACACATTTTTCTTGAGGACTTACCGGGATTGCCTCCTGATCGTGAGGTGGAGTTTGCCATTGATTTGATTCTAAGGATAATGCCCACTTCTAAAGCTCTATACAGAATGGCTCCAGCAAAACTAAAGGAGTTGAAGGACTAGCTACAGGGCACACATGTCTTCTCCAAGATCGATCTGCGTTCTGGGTATCATCAAGTGAGGGTTAAAACAGATGATATACCTAAGACAGTTTTCCGCACTAGGTATGGCCATTACGAATTTCTAGTTATGCCTTTCAGATTGACCAATGCTCCTGTGGCATTTATGGACCTGATGAACAGGGTGTTCCATGAGTACTTAGATTAGTTCACGGTTGTGTTCATCGATGACATCCTAGTTTATTCGAGGAGCCCTGAGGAGCATTTGGCTCATTTGAGGTTGGTACTTCAGGTACTTAGAGAAAAGAAGGTGTTTGCTAAAGTCAATAAATTCGAATTTGGGTTGGAACAAGTTGCATTTTTGGGACATGTAGTGTCTAAGGAAGGTGTTTCAGTGAACCCAAGAAAAATAGAGGCGGTAGTTGATTGGGCAAGAATGAAGAACGTGAATAGGGTAAGAAGTTTCTTGGGTTAGGCAGGATACTATCGCTGGTTCATAGAGGGATTTTCTAGACTATCAGGTCCTCTAAAACAAAATTACAAGGAAGAACATGAAGTTCGAGTGGACTGGTGAATGCAAGTAGAGTTTCCAAGAACTGAAGCAGTGACTAGTCACTGCCCCAATTTTGACCATTCCATCAGGAAAGAGTGGATTCGTGATCTACAATGACGCATCTCAGAAAGGACCAGGGTGTGCCTTAATGCTATAGGGGAAGGTCATCACATACGCTTCTCGCCACTCAAGGAGTACGAGAATAACTATCTCACGCATGACATGGAATTAGCAGCGATAGTCTATGTGTTAAAGATCTGGAGGCACTACCTATATAGTGAAAGATGTGAGATCTTTACTAATCATAAGAGTTTTAAGTACTTTTTCACCCAGAAGGAGTTGAACATGAGGTAGCGAAGATGGCTTGAGTTGATAAAGGATTACGACTGTACCATTAGTTACCACCTAGGAAAAGCTATTATGGTAGCTGATGCATTGAGTAAAAAATCAGTGGGTGCATCTGTAGAGATCCGAATCCAGAGAATAAAGAAATAAATGAGAAAAGAAGGAAAGGGAAGAAAAAAAGGGGATTTCAACAAGCTTCGTCGACGAGTCCCCTGTGTTCATCGAAGAAGGCTTTTATGAGATTCATCTCCAAAATTCAAAGTTTCGTTGATGAAGAGATCCAGAACATTCAAAAAATATCAGGCTTAGGGTTCGTCAATGAGGCCCTTACTTCATCGACAAACGACCTTATGTGGCTTGTTGATGAAGACACCATTTCGTCGATTGTTTGCTTATTCATTAAGAAACATAATTTCTCTCTCTCTCTCTCTCTCTCTAACCCACACCCACACTTTCTCTCTCTACGATTTCTCGCCGCTCGTTGATAGATTCGACGATCAAAAGTTACTATGAGAGTTTAGGGGAGATTCTCTACAAGTCTAGCAGAACAGATCTTTGATCTGAGCTTTTTAGGCATTACTCCAAAAATAGGGTAAGTAGGTTTTTAATACTTTATGGTTGTTGTGAACCTTAGGAAGGCTTAGGAAATTATTAATGGTTGCTGATATAGAGGTTGTGTTGATTTATTTGGGGAAATTGTGGTTTTAGGATTTTGAACTATAAACGTTGTAGGGCATAGAGTTTGGGATTTCTAGAGGGCTTTCATGTAAGCCAGATAAAGGGATTTGTCTTACATCGGTTACTTTTGAAATCTAAATCGGTTAAACTATATTTTATGATTTCAGGAAAATTAGGGTTTTGGGGTATGGTCTCTATTTTTTTTTAAACTAATATATTCTTATTATACTAAAAGTTGGAGATGCTTGAAACCTTGTTTTATGTAAATTGTAGTTTTACAAACCTTTTGTTATATTACAGCATATTTAATCAAATGAGTGTGACATGAGATGGTAAATGTGAATGAACTGAACTGGTGAAATATTGGTATGAAAAATGGGAACTGGAGTTCCAAATTGTTTTCAGGGGATGTGGAAAATGAGATGCCGATGTAAGACCAAGGGTTTTGAATGCCTGCTAATGCTGATGAATGAATGAGTTTGTGAAAAATACTGGAGTTGCTTAAATGTTTTATTAAATGAAAACAAGTTATTGTGCTTTCATTATAAATTTTATATATGATGTATGAACGACCTAAGAAATTGGCTACTATGGAAGCATGGTACAATTACTAGTGGGTGATACGGTGCAACCACGCCTTATTGGTAAGGGTGGGTATCTGAAAAGTCGATTGGTCACTTGCCATAGTGTTTGATCCAGGGTGGGATTGACCAAGGCAGACTTGTAACATTGAAGTGATTAGATTGGTGGGCCACCAGAGCTAGATCGGGTTTACGGACCGCATAATCCGTACCATGGGGAAAGTAAATGGTATTTATGTAGTGTTCCTAGGAAGGGATGAGTTCGATATGCATATAGATGATTTAAAAACAAAATGGGCAAAGTTACAGCTTTGAGTATCGATCCGAGGGAATATATAATCCCTGCAAAAGATAGTGTGGCTCATCACAAGCGAGAGTTCCCGAGGTTGGGGTAGGATACAGGCCCATACACTGTAAAATCCCTCGGATTGATACTCAAAGCTGTTATCTTCTATATTACAGGGTTGAGAATGTTTTAAATGCATTATTCACTTCATTTAAACTTACTATTGTTTTCTATTGGAATAAACTCATATGATCACACACTGATGTAATCTGATCCACCTTACTGAGAAGTGTCTCACCCCAATATACAAATCTTGTTTCAGTTCCTATAGGAAATCAGACTTAGCATTCTAGTGGGTTCTAGAGCGTAGTGTTTTGGGAGTTCTTTTGTAAGTACTTGTGTAAGTACTGGACAATGGTCAGGTTATCTTTTTGGGATTGTAATAGAAACATTGGAAGTATTTATGTAATGGTATTGACTTAGAACTCTGGTATAGTATTTTGAGATTGAAACTTTTCTGCTACCTTATTGTATGTTGTTTACGGAAAGGGCAACCGTGAACCCTTCGGGGTTGGACCCTCTTATTTATGGTATTAGAGAATATTTTTGTTTTATGTTTTGTTTTCTAACACTCTGGGCCCACGTGGCAGGTCAGGGCATTACAACGTCAGCCTTAGCAGTGGTAGTTCAGCATCAAATTAGGATAGACCTGGAAAGGTTGGGTGTGGAGTTAGTTGCAGGAAATCACCAAACGTTCATTTCTAGCCTGGTAGTTCAACCAACCTTACGAGAAAGGATCAAGGAAGCTTAAATGAAAGATGCAGAGCTTGTAAAGATTGTGAATGGCATACAAAGGGGTTCGTAGACAGATTTCAATGTCTCGGACGATGGGGTGTTGAGGTTCTTCATCAAGATATGTGTACCGAATGACGCCGAGATCAAACGATTCATTCTAGATAAGGCACATCACTTTCTCCTTTCAGTGCATCCAGGGAGCACAAAAATGTACAGGGATCTACGAGAATCTTTCTGGTGGAATAACATGAAGAGGGAGATTGCCAGATTTGTATAACAGTGCCTGATATGTCAGCAGGTGAAGGCCGAGCACTAAAGGCCAACAGGACCATTGCAACCACTTCTTGTTCCTGAGTGGAAGTGGGAGCACATTTTCATGGACTTTGTCACGGGTTTACCATCGACATTTTGTGGATAGAATGCGATCTGGGTAGTTGTTGACTGACTGAAGAAGACTGCCCATTTCGTTCCGATTCAATTCAATTATTCTATGAATAGGCTAGCAGCTTTCTATGTTTAAGAAATAGTCAGGTTGCACGGGGTTCTAGTGTCCATCGTTTCATATAGGGATCCATGTTTCACTTCCAAGTTTTGGATGAGTTTGTAGGAAGCATTGGGGACTCAACTCACCTTCAGTACTGCATTTCACCCACAGACCGATGGATAGTCTGAGAGGACCATTCAAATTCTAGAGGATATGGTACGAGCGTGTGTATTGGATTTTGGGGGTGGTTGGATTTGATATCTGCTGTTAGCTAAGTTTTCTTATAACAACCATCACCAGCCCAGTATCGGAATGACGCCATATGAGGCATTAGATTGTTAAAGGTGCTCATCTCCGTTGTACTGCGATGAGATTGGCGAGCAGCAGATTTTGGGACCTGAACTTGTTCAGAAAACCTCTGAAAAGGTCAAGCCCATCAGGGAAAGGATTAAAGCAGCACAGAGTTGGCAGAAGAGCTATGCGGATACATGCCGGTAAGAGCTGGAGTTCGAGATAGGAGATGTGATATTTTTTTAGGATGGCTCCGATGAAAGGAGTGATGAGATTTGGAAAGAGGAGTAAGCTAAGCCCTAGATGCATCGGGCCATTCAAGATTCTAGAAAGGGTTGGTCTAGTGGTGTACACGATAGCATTACCCCCAGCACTGTCTAGGATCCACAATGTGTTCCACATATCCATGCTGAGGAAGTACGTCCTAGATTCTTCGTCGTTGATCAGTTATGAGTCTTTGGAGCTCGGGGACACTTTGGTATATGATGAAATACCAATTCAGATTCTAGACCATAAGGAACAGGAGCTACGTACTAAGAGAATTCCTCTTGTGAAGGTACTTTGGCATAATCATGCAGTCGAGGAAGTTTCATGGGAACTAGAGATAGAAATATGTTAGAAGTATCCATAGCTATTCAGAGAGGCTCAGTGTTAAACAGGTAAGTATGATAGTAGGTAAGTGTTTGGTTCTGTATATATAGAGTGTTTAGAGTACGTTGCTTGGTTTATCTATCATTTCTGGTTTTAATATATGGATGGTCTATGGGAGAGTTTTGTATGGCTATTGTAATCTCCCAAGACATTGTATGTAACCACGGTATTCCTCTGCCATAAGTGAGGGTAATTAATAAACTTGGGATGGGGCTGCTATGTGCGTGGCCAGCGGGTCTTCCTAGAGTCGGATCAGCAAATTAGTGATAATTTAGTGGATATGATGAAAGTTAGTTAGCAAATTTGAGAGTGAAATTTTTGTAAGGAAGGGAGAATGTAGTAACCTGAATCACGAAAATAAAGAAATAAATAAAAAAAAGAAAGGGAAAGAAAAGAGGGATATTGGTTTGGCGTGTGACCAAATCGTCGATGGTTTCAAGGAGTCTCAGAAAAACCGTTGACGGTTACAACTATAGAGAGCAGTTTAAGTGCCAAACCATTGATGATTTTTTAAAGTCTAGAAAAATCATCTGTAAAACCCCAGAAAATACTTGCTGATATAATAACAATAATCATAATAATACACCATCGTGACATCTCTGAAACCATACTTTTACATTTCTATTTTTTTCACTTCAATCACAACACGCACACACACAAACACACACACACACACACACGCACACACACACACACACACGCAAACACACACACACACACACACACACATATATATGATAATATAAATATTATATCAGCCCATTCATTGCCTACGAAAGGAAAAATAGGCCTATCCATAACTGTACATACGAGAGTATTACCTCTTAACCATTACTATACCATCTCCTCAAACAGAACTATAATCCAAAACTCTAAACATTTATATACACATATCCAAACTAGCACTTACCCTATCTGTAATATCTACACCTCATCCCTGAGCTCCTAGGTCTGGGTACCTGGTGATCTTGAAATTTTGAAATATTAACAGGGTGAGACACCTCTCTGTAAGACGGAATAAATTAGTGTCAGTGTGTGGCAATGAGCCTATATATCTATATATATCTATATATATATATATATATATATATAAATGTAGAATTCATCTCTTAATTACTGAAATGACATAGCAATTTAAACTATACTCATATCTGTACAATTTCTTATTGCATATTCTTTTTCAGTTCATAACTCAGCTTAAAAGCCCTATATATGTAAATTACAAGTCACATGATGTGTACATGTATAAATCAATTGCTGAGATTGGGGCGTTTCGTACAGTCGTCCCTCAATCAACCATTCATATTCAATTCACAATTCATCATATACATTTGCTATGATACATATCAACATTTTCTACATTATTGAGGCATTTAGTACCGCCATCCCTCAATCATCTATTCATATTCATCATATATATATATACCATGATCCATATCAAACATTTTCTGCATGATTGAGGCGTTTCGTACTGCCATCCCTCAATCAGCTATTCATAGTATGCTCTCGCTAAGTTTAAGGTGTTTCATACCTTTGTCCCTCAAACCAGCCAATCATCACATACATTTGCTGAGTTTGAGGCGTTAAGTATCGCCATCCCTTAGACCTGCCATTCGTACTACTACCATGACAATATTATGTTTTGGTGAGCGTTTTCGTCTTGTAGTTATATTTGCAATTTGGGTTGTCCTAAGCGTAATTTGTGCATTATCATTATTGTTATTACATGTTTCATAGTTTAAGATTATATGTTTCATGTTTTATAATTTTTCTAATTTAGGTTATATAATTTGTGTGTAAGATAAGGGTTTCTAAATGTATTCGTAAGTGGTCGAGCTACAATTTTCCAATCATCCGCATGAATATAACAAACTATCATACCACAACTCTTGTGTGATGCCCCAATTTTCATACCATTTTTTTCTCAAATAAATAATAAATATTAATCAAACATTGGCCATGTCAAAAAATATGATACCATTTAAACATAACCCGACTCGAAGTGGGTACCGAGTAAACAATCATACAAACATCTTTAATAGCGAAAGTCAATATTTATAAACCATTTAGAATACAAATAACCAGAGTTCTAACCATCCATATATATAAATATACATATCCAACACATCCCCAAAAATCAACCAAAACTCTAAGGAAATCATTATTGGAATTGGTGTGATCCCAAGAGGGGGGGTGAAGAACTGACATTTAAAACTTTTTCACTAATTTAAAAAATTACGCCAATTCACCACATCTCATATTCCATTCAAAATAAAACATGTATATAAAGTAAGTGAGCAATATGTGCATACATACACGTGTGCTGCATATCTCATTTAAATTAATTATGTGTGCATGCAAGATGGTTATAACAAAACATGAACATGCATACACATACTAAAATTAAAGTGCAGGAAATAAATGAGATAAGGAAAAAAGACACACAATATTTGTTATTGAGGTTTGGCCAAACCAGCCTACGTCCCCTCCTTAGGCATACCCCCCAAGGATTACACTAAACCTGCTCACTTAAACGGGCCATTTACATCCTCTCCTTACAGGGCGATTAAAACCCCAACTCAATTACAAGGTTGAGCCCAACTTGTCTCACTTACGGAGCTGAGACTCCCCAGTTCAATTTACCGGACTGAACTGAACCGGTCTCACTTACGGAGCTGAGACTCCCCGGTTCAATTAATAGGATGAACCCAACTAGTATATTAAAAATATTTTTGTACATATAAAAATGCTTCTACAACTAAACTGAGATGTACAACATGAAAGCTCTATAACATGCACTCTAATATGATATGAGTTATGTTCAGTAGAGTAAGGGTGCTTTTCTGAAAATGATTTTGTATTCTTTGAAAAGAATGTATGTGATAAAAAGTTTCAAAGATTTAAACCTTACAAAAGATTTTCTCCAAACAATAACTTTCAAGAACAAACCGGAGAACTTAAGGTTTTGGTTTCAAATGATTTTGCACAAAACAAAAATACAAACATTTGATATTCAATGTGCAAATCAATGCAAGAATTTATTTCTCCAATGTAATATTTACCATGGAAATATATGGAGAAATAACAAAGCAAACTCCCAAAATGATTTTCAAAGTGAAAAGGAAATGAGAGAGTTAATGTCTTGAATGAAAAACAAAATGCCTATAAAAATTGCTCTCTTGTAAAAATGATTTAGAAATAAATGAAAGAGAGTTTTGGAGAGTAAAAGATTTGCCCCAATAAAAGAATTTTGCAATAAAAACGTGTTTTGGGGGAACTTTGATTAGGACTAAATTAGAGAAAAAAATTGGCTAATCAAAGTTGTTAATCTAAGTTATAAAAGGGGTATTTATAGCTTTTCTCAAAAATATGACCGTTGAGGACCTATTGGGAATTTTAGAAAAGTTTAATTAAAGTTTAATCCCAATTACCCTTAATTACCCGCAGTAAAAATGTGGCAACCCGAGAGTTTCGGTCGCCTGGTCCTTAGGGATGGTTGCCCAAACAGAGACAAAGAGAAAAGGTACTTTTTCAAGTTCGGGCACTGGAGGGAAGGTTTGGGTGGCTGGGCCAAGGTGATTTTCCAAATGCTCGAGGTTTGGTTGCCCGGTGAACGGTTCGATCTACCGAACCTCACACTTCGATCGCTCGAGCCTATTGTGAGCTAATAATTCAGTCGCCTAAGGACAGTTAGTTCATTTTAAGTTCGGTCACTCGAGGCATGGTCAACTATTGACCTCTTGCACATTCGGTCACCCGAACCATTTTTAACACTCTAGGTTCGGTCGCCAGAAGCCCTATTTTTGTCCAGTTTGAGACTAGAAATTTTACCCCTGTTTTCATAGATATGACTTGTAAGATAGAGGGGGTTTTCGAAGTGATATGTAAGGACCTAGGGCCGATCTAAGGTCATTGAGCTAACCCAAAAAATCCGGCATCGGTCGACCTATCCCTAAGGTCAATCTATGGTCTTGAGCATTAAGTCATATCATGCAATATGTATGCATTTATTACAGACCAAAGATATATAAAAATTAATGCAATACAATTAAACTCAAATGTCTTCTTCTTCTCCTCTGCTCTTTGACATCATGGAATATGCCAGTTTTGAGCTTTTAAGTCCCATCTTGGCTTCCATATTCTCTTGATCTTATGTATGACCTGAATTACACCTATTCAACACTTAAACACACACATAAGAGACACTTGTGTTTGTTAGTATCAAAACAAAGATCGGACTCAAAAAAACCAACAATCATACATCCCTAACTCAAAACACTCACCCTGTCTATCAGGGTACGAACTCCTCTCTATCTCAGAGTTCTATCTCCTAGTTTGTCACAGTTCCCTGAAATATTTAGATATTTGGGTGAGATACATCTCAGTAAGACAGAATAAATTATTTACAGTGTGTGGCAGTGAGAGTTTCTTTATATCATAATGTACTCATTTCAGTGATAATACCATCTGAGAAAAGTATACCAATTATACTTATAATCATATAGATATAAACATAAGCTTTTATAAGCTTTAATTCAAATTTTCATACTCATTCACATGCAACCCATACTTATCAACAAAAGTTCCGAAGGATAGGGGACATTACACGCCCATACATGTAGCTCCCCTCTGCTCTGATATCGTTTATAACCTTGCTCGAATAACTCGGATGAGGCTGCAACTGATACTTATTAGGGCACTCACCTTACTTAGTAAGCCCTCAGGTGGAGAGTTTAACTTCACCTTAACTATTTATGTTATTAAACTCATGCTCTTTCATTTCTCATTTCTATTTCACATCTAGCTCATGAGTTTTATCGGAAGCCAATCTATGTGTCATCTGTAACTCATGGCTGCCCTGAGGATATTTTTCCACGCCATGCTTCCCCCTATGGTCAAGGTTGTGCGGCCCAAAGGCTGGATCTAAACTGTGATTAGCCTACCCTGTTAGATCAAAATAAGAACTTTACCTGTCCGTCTATAGTACGATTGGCCTACCATAACCTGGTTCAAACCGAAGGGCAATCAACATCTCTCTGAAGGCCCAATCGACTATCACACCATACTTTCCACGAGACCGTGTGGTTGCACTAACACCTCACTAGCAACGGTACCGTGCTCTTTATCAACAACCATCCATCAGGGTTCTCATTTCCACATTTCATCATTCACATTTCGTATTCACGTTTCAATATTCACATTGCAGTATTCTCATTGCAATATTCACATTTCCATATTCACAATTCCAATATTCACATTTCAACATTCACATTGCATTTTTCACATTGTAATATTCACATTTTCATATTCACAATTCAGTATTCTTATATATATATATATACTATTATGAGAATGGAATGTGTATTGAAAAGATGAGAAAGAAACAGAAAAATGATGAGAATATTGAAATATATATATATATATATATATATATCTCATTTCGCAAATTTTCACATTTCTCAATAAAACATATCATCATTTCATATTTCCCATTTATAATAAAAATCATTTCTATATTTAAATTTCATATTCTGTCACTTCCAGTAAAATACACGTTGGTATAACATCATTCATCATTTCATATACTTCAAATCCCAAAACATCACAATTCAGTATGACTCAAATGCCGCACAATTTTATCTGATATTCATATTATAATAATTTCAGACAAAATATCTTATTCTCATTTTCATGTATTAATTCAATCAAAAATTCTCAAAATGACTATTATAATTTATTCCCCTTACCTGACTTACTAAGAGGCCCGATAAAAACCCAAATCCTACGCCCGTGGCGTCCGAAACTCAAAACCAAAATTCACATTTTTCCCAGATCAATCAACTCATCACCCAGAATAATTCCCATTTAACACTTCCTAGGCCCTATATATTCCACATAAATACCTAAATCCTAAACTACCTTACCCTGATTTTGGAGTGGTTCCCAAGAACTCCAAATCAAAATCTACTCTGGCTAAGTTGTAAAGAACCTCCCCACGAACCCCGTGGTAGCTTTTGATCGTTAAAACAAATTTAGACAGAGCAGAAATTGAAGAAAGAGACAGAGTTAGGGTCGTAGGTTAGAGAGAGAAAATGAGAGGAGAGAAGAGATTTTTCTGGAAAATGATGGAAGAGCTTTTTTTAGGCCAGGCTTTGTTGATGAGTTAAAATGATTCGTCGACGAGCCCATGAAGGCACTTCCTCGATGAGGAGGCTGGCTCATTGACGAACCTTAATTTCTCTGAAATTCCTTGAGTCTCGGTATTTCCTGGTCGACGAGACACGTGTACTTCGTCCACGAGACTTAGAAGGATATTCGTTGAAGAAGACTCTGGATTCGTTGACGAACCCCTGTTGATGCTCCTTTTTAAATTTCTTTTCCTTTCTCTTTCCTTTATTATTTTTCATGAACAAATTTTTTGGGTCTCTACGTCTTTAATATGAAAACACTGTCATGCTAATGCTTTGTATTAAACACATTCTATAACTCTATTAAATTTTATCATATCGTATCTCTGTATAAAATATTATCATATCACAACTAATCACGAGGTTGGGCCGACTATACTAATCACAGGACTGGGTCGACCATTCTGTTACAACATTGGGCTAGGTGTACTGATCACGGCACTGGGCTGACTATATTGTTATAATATACTAAACAATATAGTAAATTCTGTAATATTCATAACTGTGAATTTCAGTGTTAACCCAAGAGGGGGTGAATTAGGTATTTTAAAAATTAAGTCCTTCAAGTTCTAATTTTGAAAATTTTCAATTACAAACTTGCAAGCTGCCTACAACTAGCTCAATGTTCTTCAATTAATCAACCTAATGAGTGATTTCGTCAGTCAATCAATTTTACCAAATTACTTTGTAGACCTACAATATAATCAAAACATTCACAATATTCACATAAATAAATGTTACGCGGAAATTAAAAGGAGTTAAAGGTAAGAGAGATGCAAACACGATTTTACGAGGTTCAACCAACCCGGCCTACGCCCTCACCTTAAGCAACCCACTTAAGGATTCCCTAATCCTTGCTCCTTTAACTGGGACGGAGCTTCCCTTAACAGTCCGCTGCTTACAAGAGGTGTAGCTTCCTCCTTAACCCTAGTTCACAACCCGAACCGTGAATACAATATAATGAATACAATTTCTGCAAAACTCAAAATGCTTCTAACCAAACTAGTGAGTACAATAGAATTCCTAATACATAATCATATGATAAAACATGAAGCTCAATATATATGTAAAGATATGATCTTTATATAAAGAATGAGATACTTCACAAATCTACCCTTTAATCAATATCTCCCAAAAAATAATTTTTATAAATAAATGATTTGGAGAACTTAGGGTTTGATTTTACAGTACTTTACGCAATAATATAAAATAAGATCCCTTGTAAAAATAGTCTTGAATAACACGTAGATCTAAGTTCTTGCTATCAAATAATTTATAAAATTAAATCTTTGAATAAAGAATATGTCCTTGAATATTACATAGATTTAAACAATATTTTTCAAGTACCTTTTGCACCAATAATGTAAATCTTTTTGAATAAAAAATATAACTTTAAGTGTCACAAGGATTCAAACTTTAGAATACTATTCCCAAAAGATTTTTCAAATAAATAACTATAGGAAAATAGGTTTCTTGCTCCCAATAAGATATTTAGATTAATAAATAATGAAGAAGTCGACCATTTAATAAAAGATTGAATACTCTGAAAAGTAAGGTATAGTCCCAAGAGGGGGCTGAATTGGATTCTAAAAATTTCTTTTAATTCCTTTTAAAATTCCTTAAACTTCTTTTATTTCTTTTAACCAATTCTTGACTTGTTTGTTTAATTTTTTGATCACATAAGAACTTAGTTTCCTTTATCCAATCGACAACACAATTAAACAACCAATCAATTAAGCACAATTTCCAAACCAAAACAATCAATTTATTTGCCAAGTATGAGTTAACTACAGGACTATTAAATTAATGGAAGATTCAGCACTCTTTGGAATATAAACATAAACCACTCAATATCAAACTTTAAACCATTCAATCACAATATAGCTTATGCTATCAGCCCTGGATATAAAATTGAATTAAGCCCTGTATAAATGGATTTGTCTCTTTAATATGACGTGTAATATAGAATTCAATCAACACAATATCCACACTCTTCCCAATATTCAGAATTGAACTAAACTTTCAGTTAATTTATCTTTGGGATAATAACCAAGTAACGTACTCCGGTATGGTTTCCGCAAGATATGGTATAACCAACGTACTCCCTTTTGGTTTCAGCAACCCAAATCAAAATTAGACTTCAAGTTTACTTGATTTCTAAATTACGTAGTTTGTATGATTTAGATATTTAAAACATCCACGCAATTGTATATGTACTGAAAATAAAGAGTAGGGAAAGAAAGAGTGAGACGGAGATTTTTACGAGGTTCGGCTTATACCCAGCCTACGTCCTCACCTTTGGCAAACCACCAAAGGATTCAATAAACTTGTTCCTTTAATGGGTGGAACAAACCTTTACAACACTCCTTGGTTAATGCTAAAGCCTGCCTTCTCCAAACGATATCCCCTCGTTTGGTCACTCCTTAACTAGGCTAGAGCCCACCTCACTAAGCAATATCTCCTTACTTAACTAACAATCCAAACAATCATTGGAATCGTCAATATACAAGAAATAAATCATATAGATGCGTACAAATAATTTGCTCCTCAAAGAGCTGATTAGTACAACAATTCAAAACTATATACTTCAAAGTAAATAACAATATGGAAATTAACTTGAAGCTCAAGGAAGTGTATCACGAATTAATTCTTTCAATGATTGAAAGATTTAGAATTTGTAGCACAAGATTGGTGAATAAAATCAGCAAGAACTCAGTAAGCTTTGTGCAAGTTGAGAGCAAGGGAGAGCCTTGAGAATTTGAGAGCAATTTGAAAGAGATTTTGAATTTTTTCACAATTTGAATTCTTGGTGCATTTATTTAATGATACTTGAGGCTTATTTATAGACTTTAAAAGGTATGTAACTTGATCCCCAAGTGACTTGGAGTATTCCCCAAGTTTTCACAAACTTTGAGCCCTAAGCAACCTCATTTAAAAATTTGACCATTATGAAAAAAATTCAAAATAGCCGCGTGACAGATAACTGTCCATTTTTGGTAGTCGTCTATCCAGTTAAACCAAAGGGATAGTAAGGTGGCAGTCGGATTTCCAAACACGGACAGATGCCTCAAAGTGCACTGGCAGTTGACTGTCCAGTTCTTGATAGTTGTCTGTCAGGCTATCAGCTTCGAGCACTCTTCAGTATTTTTATTATAACGTTTTCTTTGTAACTCCAAATTTGACATTCTTCATGTCAAATGAAATCTAAGATAAAAGCCTAAAACTTTCATGTTGAACACATTTTAAAATAAATATTTTTTGATGGAGAAAAATGTACATCAATGCGGATGTATAAAAATTGACAGCAATTGAGAAATCCTCTTTTTTGTGCTTTTCATTCCAAAAATAATTCTATCATTTTTGAAACAAATTTTGACCTTATAAAAATATTTTCCAAGTATGGTCAAAGGTATCTAGGTCCAATAAATTTACCTAAGAGTTTCATGCATCCATATTGAAATTCTTTGAAGTATTTACATGAAATTTCCTAGACTCTTTTGAATTTTTTATTCTTGAATTCCTTGAGGTCTTTATGCTTGCTTCATCTTTCTTTGAGCTTTCATCAAGTTCTATTTAATCCACTTGCTCTCATGATCTTCAATATTTATCTTTAAATCCATTTTTGAATCCATGATTTTAGCTTCATATTGAATTCCTTCTTTGAAGTACAAGCTTTCATGAATTCTTTAACGCTCCATCCTTGAGTCCTGAAAATACATCACTTAACATAGCATGTTAAGTTCTACTTGATTGTTAGCATAAAAATAAGATACTAAGCCTTGTAAGGCTAACAATCTCCCCCTTTTTGATGATGACAACAAGAAGCAAAAATTGGAGTGAGCCTTAAAAAGACTCCCCCTTTCAATAAGCATCATCTCAACAATATTTGCAAGATCAATATCAATTTCAAAACCTCTTTTACAATCATGTTCATCACTATCAAATACTTCTCCTTTTGATATATATTATGTTCATGCTCAATTTTTGCAATTTGTTCATGCTCAGTTTTTGCAATTTGCAATATTATGCTCAATTTTTTCTTTAAAACTTCTCCCCCTTTTGACATCAATCAAAAAGAGAAAAAAAATGATTAAGTTCAAGTAAAATCACATGTTGAGCATATCATCAAACATGCATATCAAACATATGAACACACTCAATTTATTATTTTAAATATAGCATGTGTAGTGTGTTATAACATTCAAGTATATGAGTTGTAACTTTATTACTAACAACTTTTTTCCTTTAGACAATATTCAAAATTTCAATTGTTGATTTTATGATACCGATTTAAAATTGAATTCATGATATCTATTTAAAAATCATGATACCAATTGAGAATTGATACCAATTGAAAATTCTCTGAATTGATTAATAGAGAAACAATCATAATATAAGCAATATGACATAACACTCCCCCTGAATTCAATACATTCAGTTTTGTCATCAATTTTGCTTTCATCATCCTATATTTCAAAACATTGATCCACATTATGTATCAAATATCAATATTATGCTCATATCATCAATGTCATACCATGCTCATAGATATAATTATTCTTGTCATGCTTAAAAACCCAATTGATCTTTTAGATTGTGATACCAAATGAGCTTTTTTTTTTAAAAAAAATTGTGATACCAATTAAAATTTTTAAAATGTGATACCAAAAATATTCATGGATACCAAAGACTTTATAGATACCAAAGTCATTATCACATTATACACAGCTCATGGATATTAATATAACCATTATATCTCTCATATCTCATGGATATCAATATAAAAAGCAGTAAGTCTATCAATGTAATTCATCAATAGCATGCATGATCAAGAATTAATCTCATATCAAAATTCATGCTTATACTCAATAATCTCATGCTCAAATTTTCAACATAGTGAGCCATATTTTTTCAATATAAGTCAAGCATATCATGTAGCATGTCATATAGGCATGTAAGCATATAGCATCTCTTATAGACATTCATTCTCAAACTTATCTCAAACTCATCTTTAAGTTTTTCTATTTTAACTAGTTTGTTTGTTGATCATGAATTAAGTTACTTTCTCAATTTTTAAAGGGAATGACTTAATCCATGGAGTTTTTCATTTATGAACTAGTCTACCATCTCAGTACCCATACTTTCTTAGGTCCAGTTGGTTTCATAAAGGATGTTTCTTTAACTCTCCATATTTGTTTAGTTTTCACACCTTTTCTCTTAAATGGACATTCAAACTTTATATGCCCCTTTTTCTTACATTGATAGCATATGGTGTTAGTGTAAGCATTAAAGGATGTGCTTGCATTATCTTTGGAAGCTTTTGAGAAATAACCCATGTAAAGATTCCTTTCCTTTTTATTTTCAATTTCATTAAATCTAATGCCTTCTTTGTTTAGAGAAATTTTTTGGGAGCCTACCATTTTGTCAAAGTTTGTTTTTCCTTTTGTAAAGTTATAAATGATCCTTTCTTTATCTTCAATTTGATTCTCGAGATCATTTATCTCTTTATCTTTCTAGTCATCAACCTTCTTTTGTGATTTCTCTAATTCTAGAGATAATTTTTTGATTTTATCCTCTAATTCAGAAATATATATATCATTCTCATATACCGTAGAGGATAGGGATCGAAGTTCTTCTATCATTTTTTCATTCTTGCATTCTAATTCTTTGATTTTCAAGTCTTTTTCCTTTTTAGCAAGATTTTTGGATTCTAACTCCTTTGTCATAGCTTCATTCTTACTTTCTATTTTCTTGATTCTTGAATCCTTTTCTCTTTCAACATTTCTAAGAGATTCTAGTTCTTTCATCATTCCTTCATTCTTGTTTTTTAATGATATGTTCTTTTTGGTTACTTTAATCAGCATCTTATGTACTTTGAATAGATCATTTTGTAATTCATCATAAGATGGCATACACTCTTCACTGGATTCATCACTACAATAATTATTTGAAGATTTAGATGAGGGGCTTTCCTCATCATCCCAAGCCATAAAGCACATATAAGCAACCTCTTGGTCACTTGATTCATTTTCTAAACTACTTGTACTCATCATGTCCCAAGTAATGGCTTTCATGACCTTTTTCTTTTTCTTCTTAGACTCTTTCTTAAGTAGAGGACATTCCGATTTTAAATGTCTAGCTTTGTTGCAATTATAGCATGTAGGAGTTTTACTTTTAGATTTCTTTTTGCTGATTTCTTCTCCTTTTTCATCTGATTCGGAGTCTTGGATTCTTCTTTTAAATTTGTTACTCCTTCTTAGTATCCTTGCTAGCTTTTTAGATATGAAGGCTTCTTCATCTTCATCCATTTCACTACTTGAGTTTTCTTTTAAGGCTTTAAAGGCTATTTATTCTTGGGCTTTGGTTTTTCCACTCTTTTCATTTATTTCCATTTCGTTTGTGAGGAGAGAACCTATAAGTTCATCTAAGGAAGTGGTTTTCAGATTTCTTCCTTCTGTTATGGCAATGGCTTTTGGTTCCCATATAGTTCGCAGCCCTCTAAGAATTTTCCTTATCATCTCATAAGTAGTGTAAGTTTTTCATAGTGCATTTAGGAAATTTATTATGTGAGTGAACCTAGTAAACATATTAATTATGGATTCATCCAGGTTCATCCTAAAGGCTTCATATTCACTTGTAAGCATATCGATCATATTATCCCTAACATTTATAGTACCTTCGTAGGTGACTTCTAACTTATCCCATATTTCCTTATCTAATTTGCAAGTCATTACTCTATTATATTCATTGACATCTAAAGCACAATATAGAGCATTCATGGCACTAGAGTTTATTTGCAATATTTTCTCATCGATGATTTTTTTTTATCAGTTACAAGGGACACATATTTTCTCGAAGATAGATCTACGGTCTGGGTACCATCAGGTGAAGGTCAGGGCGGAAGATGTTCTGAAGAAAGCATTTAGGACTCGGTATAGCCATTATGAATTTTTGGTTATGCCGTTTGGGTTAAAAAATGCTCCTGTTGTGTTTATGGATCTGATGAACAGGGTCTTCCACCAGTATTTAGACCAGTTTATGATTGTATTTATTGACGACATGCTGGTGTATTCAAAGAGTCTAGAGGAGCATGAGGAACATTTGAGGATAGTGCTTCAGTTTTGGAGAGAAAGAAAGTTATATGCAAAATTCAAGAAGTGCGAGTTCTGGCTAAGGCAAGTTACCTTCCTTGGACATGTGGTATCCAGGGGTGGTATTTCGGTGGATTCGAACAAGATCGAGGTGGTGGCGGACTGGGTAGGACTAAAGAATGTGCAAAAAAATTAGAAGCTTCTTGGGTTTGGTTGAGTACTACCGTAGATTTTTTTATGGTTTCTCTAAAGTGTCAGGTCCTTTGACGAGATTGGCCAGGAAAGGTGTGAAATTCGAGTGGATTGATGAATGTGAACAGAGCTTTCAAGAGTTAATGCAGTGGTTCATCACTACACCGATGTTGACAATTCCTTCAGGAGAAGAAGGTTTTTTAATTTATGGTAATGCATCACATAAAGGGATCGGATGTGTGCTGATGCAGCAAGGGAGAGTTGTAGTATATGCCTTTCGATAGTTGAAAGAAAATGAGAAAAATTACTCTACCCATGATCTAGAGTTAGTAGTGGTGGTTCATGCGCTGAAAATTTGGAGACATTATCTCTATGGGGGTAGGTGTGAAATTTTTATTGATCATATGAGCCTAAAGTACTTCTTCACACAAAAAGAAGTAAACATGCTGCAGAGGAGATGATTGGAGCTAATTAAATATTACGACTGCACCATCAGTCACCACCTAGGAAAGGCTAATGTGTTGATGCTCTGAGCTCGAAATCAGTGGGAACAGCAGTGTCAGTAAGGATGATTCAGCATCCGATTCAAATGGATTTAGAAAGACTTAGGGTGGAACTTGTAGAGGGCGATCATCAGGAATTTATTGTCAATCTGGAATTACAACTGACCCTACAAAAAATAATTAAAGCGGCTTAGAGAAGTGATGTAGAGTTAATAGAGCTTATAGATAAAGTACATGATGGTCAAGAGGCAAATTTCAGTATCTCAAATGATAGAGCCTTAAGGTTTTGTACTAGGCTGTGTGTACCTATCGACCCTAAGATTAAGAAAGTTATTCTAAAGGAAGCACATCGATCCATGTATACTGTACACCCTGGTAGCACTAAAATGTATAGGGATCTTCGGGAATCTTTTTGGTGGAGCAATATGAAAAGAGAGATTGTTGAGTTTGTGAATCAGTGTTTGACATACCAGCAGGTGAAAGCTGAGTATCAGAGGCTGGCAAGATCATTGCAGCCCCTTCACATCCCTGAATGGAAGTGGGAGTATATATCAATGGATTTTGTCACAGGATTACCGCAGGCACTACATGAATAGGACGTGATTTGGGTAGTCATAGACCGGCTGATGAAGACTACCCATTTCCTTCCTACCAGAGTTAACGACTCCTTAAGCAAATTGGCAGAGTTGTACATTCAAGAGATTGTTAGACTCAATGGCATGCCAGCGTCCATAGTATCGGACTAAGACCCACGGTTTACATCTTAGTTTTGGAGTTTGCATAAGGCCATGGGTTCTCAGTTGAGGTTCAGCATAGCATTTCATCCTTAGATAAATGGGTAGATGGAAAGGATGATACAGATGCTGGGGGATATATTGCAAGCTTGTGTGCTGGACTTCAGGGGTAGTTGGATACAGTTCATACCACTAGTCGAGTTTGCTCAAAATAACCACTATCATGACAGCATTGGGATGACACCATATGAGGTGTTATATGGTAGGAGGTGCTGATCCCCGTTATACTGGGATTAGATTTGGAAAAGGCAAACTTTGGGGCCAGAGCTGATGCAGCAGACACATGATAAAGTCAGGCTCATCAGGAAACAGGATCAAAACAACACAGAGTCGGCAGAAGAATAATGCAGATACTCGTCGGCGAGAGTTGTAATTTGATGTAGGAGATTTTGTATTTCTAAAAGTGGCAGCAATGAAAGGAGTTATGAGATTTGGGAGGAAGGGTAAACTGAGTCCTAAGAATATTAGACCATTCGAGATTCTTGAAGTGGGTCTAACCGCCTACAGGTTGGTGTTACCACTAATTTTGTCAAGAATCCACAACGTATTTCACGTTTCCATGTTAAGGAAATACGTTCTAAATCCCTCCCATGTGATCACTTATGAGGCATTGAAGCCTGATGATGCCTTATTTTATGAAGAGATGTCAGTGCAGATTTTAGACTGGAAGGAACAAGAGCTGCACACAAAGAGGATTCCACTGGTAAAAGTGTTATGGCGCAGTCATGCAGTAGAGGAAGCTTCCTAGGAATTGGAGGAACAAATGCGTCGAAGATATCCACACCTGTTCAGTGGGACCCAGGGTTGAAATAGGAAAAAGAAAGTGAATAACAAGGTATGTATTTTGGTTTGTATAGTATAGGAAAGGTAGTGTTTTGGTTTTAATTATGAATGGTTTTGGGGGAGTTTTCTTTTGTTGTACCTAATTGTAATCTCCCAGAACCCTTTTTCTGTAACCACGGTATTCCTTCGCCATAAGTGAAGGTAATTAATAAAATTGGGGTGTTTTCTTTAAAGATGAAAAGGTGATGAATAGAAATTTCAAGAACAAAATTTTATAAGGAGGGGAGAATGTAAAGACCCGAAAAATTTAATTAATGAAAGTAATAAAAGAAAAGAAATAAAAGAGAAGGAAAAAGGAAAAAAAAAAAGGGGATCAGCAGGGGTTCGTCGACGAACCAATGGTCTTTGTTGACGAATGTCCATCTAGGTCTCGTCGACGAAGTACACATGTCTCGTCGATGAGAAAATATCGAGAGTTAGGGAATTTTAGAGAATTTAAGGTTCGTTGGCGAACTTGCCTTCTCGTCGACGAAGTGCCTTCACAGGCTCATCGATGAATCACTTTAAATCGTCGACGAACGCTGGCCTATAAATAGGAAAATTATCATTTTTCAGCATAATTTTCTCTCCTCTCGTTCTCTCTCTCTCTACCTTATGGCTCTCACTCCCTCTCTTTTCAATTTTCGCTCCGTTTAAACCTGTTTTGACGATCAGAAGTTACCACGAGGTTCGTGGGGAGATTCTCTACAACTTAACCAGAGCGGATTGTTGATTTGGAGTTCTTGGGCATCACTCCAAAATCAGAGTAAACAAAGTATTTTAGGTTTTAAGTATTTATTTGGAGTATATTAGGCCTAGGAAGTGTTAAATAAGAATTATTCTAGGAGATGAGTTGATTGATATAGAAAAAATGTGAATTTTAGGGTTTTGAGTTTCGAACGCCGTAGGCGTAAGATTTGGATTTTAACGGGCCTCTCAGCAAGTCAGGTAAGGGGAATAAATTATAACATTTATTTTGAGAAAATACTGGTTGAATTAATACGTGAAAATAAGAATATGATATTTTGCCTGAAATTATTATGATACGAATATTAGATAAAATTGTGTGGCATATGAGTCATATTGAATTGTGATGTTTTGGGATGTGAAAGATAAGAAATGATGAATTATGTTTTATTAAGAAATGTTGAAATGCGCAAAATGAGATGTATACTATTATTAGAATGGAATGTGTATTGAAAAGATGAGAAAGAAACAGAAAATGATGAGAATATTGAAATGTGATATATACCATTATGAGATGAGATATGAATACTGAAATTTGAATATGAAAATGTGAATATTGCAATGTGAATGTTGAAATGTGAATACTGGAATTGTAAATATGAAAATGTGAATATTGCAATGTGAATACTGCAATGTGAATGTTGAAATGTGAATACTGGAACTGTGAATATAGAAATGTGAATATTGCAATGAGAATACTGCAATGTGAGTACTGAAACGTGAATACGAAATGTGAATAATGAAATGTGGAAATGAGAACCCTGAGGGACAGTTATTGATAAAGAGCACAGTAGCGTTGCTAGTGAGGTGTTAGTGCAACCACACGGTCTCGTGAAGAGTGTGGCGTGATAGTTGATTAAGCCAATGAGAAGGGTAGTTTTGCCCCCTGGGTCCGGACTAAGGATATGCAAGCTAATCATACTACAAATAGACATGTAGAGTTCTTATTTTAATCTAATCGGGTAGGCCAACTGTGGTTTAGATCTAGCCTTTGGGCCGCACAACCTTGACCATGGGGGAAAGCATGGCATGGAAAATATCCTCAAGGCAGCCATAAGTTACAAATGACATATGGATTGGTTATCGAGGACACTCATGAGCTAAATGTGAAATGAAAATGAGAAATGAAAAGAGCGTGAGTTTAATAACATAAATAATTAGGGCAAAGTAAAACTCTCCGCCTGAGGGCTTACTGAGTAAGGTAAGTGTCCTGATAAGTATTAGTTGCAGCCTCATCCGAGTTAATCGGGCAAGGTTACAAACGATATCAGAGCAGAGGGAAGCTACATGTATGGGCGTGTAATCTCCCATATCCTTGGGAACTTTCGCTAATAAATATGGGTTGCATGTGAATGAGTTTGAAAAATGGTATTAAAGCTTATAAAAACTTATGTTTTATAACTATACGATTATGAGTATAATTGGTATATTTTTCTCAAAAGGTATTATCACTGAAATAAGTATATTATGACGTAACGAAACTCATACTGCCACACACTGTAAATAATTTATTCCGTCTTATTGAGATGTGTCTCACCCAAATATCTAAATATTTCAGGGAACTGTGACAGACCAAGAGATAGAGTTCCGAGATAGAGGGGAGCTGGTGCCTTGATAGATAAGGTGAGTGTTTTGAGTTAGGGGTGTATGTTTCCCCTAGAGTTTTTAGTTGATTTTTGGGGATGTGTTAGATATGTGTGTATATATATATATATATATGGGTGGTTAGAACTCTAGTTATTTGTATTCTGAATGGTTTATAAATATTGACTTCCGCTGTTAGGGGTGTTTGTATGACTGTTTACCAGACACCCACTTCAGGTTGGGTTATGTTTAAATGGTATCAGAGTTTGTGACGTGGCAGGTGTTGGATTATTATTTATTATTTATTGGAAATCAGGGAGTCACATCCATATCATGCTTACCAATCGTGCATTCTAAATCATGATCCTGTTCACAAACTCAATTACACAGGTCAAATACCAAGTGATTTGTCATTATCAAAATAGAATTGGACTCATAGTATCAATAATCTCTCTCTTTTTTATGATGACAAATACACTAGCAAAAATGGGTTATGCCTAACAAGGCTCCCCCTAAGATAATGCATAAATTAAAATTTAGCAATATAATTTACACACAATGAAGTCCATACACATTGTAGAATATGCAATATTTTTTCTAGTACAACTTCTCCCCCTTTCATTCAAAACTATTTTTTTCTAGTATATACTTATACACTTCTCCCCCTTTTGATATCAACAAAAAGGTATAAATAAAAAATTGTTCTAACATAAATATATCTCATTTTTTAAAAAATTTATTTATATGTCAAAGTTGTACGGCGAGATATATCTCCCCCTATGTTACTCAACTTACTTCTCCCCCTTTCTAAAGAATATCTATATTGTTGAATCAAATTTCAATGTGAACATACGCAACATTTCAATTTACATAGACATGGATAAGCAAATCAGTCCATTAAAGTCCAAAAATTTATGTGAGCATCAACATGTGTCATGTATCCATAGAAAATTTAACATGCAATAACCATTCATCAAGTTTAATTCCAAATGTGAAAAAAAAAAAAAAAACCAAATGTGAAAATTGTAACCAAATGTTACTTTTAATTGAAGTTGCTCACCCTTAATTATGTAGTCTAATATAACTCTAGGCAACTTCCCTGTTGACCCTACGGATCATACCTTGTTTTGATTATGACAAATACTCAGGTATTTAATGTCTACCGAGTTGATATGTAGGTTTACATTGACTATATCATATGATGGCACTCGGAGACCCGAAGGAAAATGAAGACCCTATATGCTTTTAAATGTTGTAATTTTTATTCATTTGGGTTTGTAATAAGTATTTATTCAACGGTCTGTAATAATCATTGCATAGCATTCATGTAGGGATAAGTAAGCTCAAATAACCTTAAGAAGACCCTAGGTCCCAGCACTTACGTGAAAAATAGTACTCAAGATCACATATAATATCATGCGAATAAATTGAATAAAATCAGGTCTTAAAAGTAAAAATCATAAGGCATTTGGGCGACTGAATCTGGCAGTTCGAATTGCCTCGGTCGACCAAACCATGGACAGATCAAAATATTGACCTGAGTTTGGCAAATCGAACCAAAATGAACATATCTTCCTCGGGCGACCGAACCCGTGTCAGAAACTTTCCCACCAACTCGACAACCTGAACCTCACGTTCATTTTACCCTTGGGTGACTGAACTTATGAGTTCAGTATACCAAACTTTATACCGAGTGACCGAATTGCGGTCATTTTGAGGAATTGCCTATTTCAGCAAACCGAACTTATACTCAGGCGACTGAACTTTGAAAATAGCTTTTTTCATTGAGTATGTTCGCGTGACCGAACCATGGTTCAGCCACCCGAAACTCTCGGGTTGTCTTTTATTTTTACCACGGTTAAGATGGTTAAATAGGGTTATTTTTGCTAAACATAATTAAAATAAATTTTAAAATTACCCTTGAGTCCCCAACAATCATAATTTGTCCCTTCTCTATATATATGCTTTCATTTGTAGGTTGAGGTCAGCCCCATGAATTGACCTGGTTGTATTAGGTACCGCTCACCCGTTAAGTGAGTCGTAGTGGAATCCTTCTGTTGGTGAGCCAAGGTGGGGATATAGGCACAGTTGGCCGAACGCCGATAACATGTCGTGTGTGCACTTTACTTTTCAGTAATTTTATTTTTGCACGTATATGTTATTTTATGAATGTTGCGCATGATTTAATTTTCGCATATTATTTGTGCATTTGGGTTTATGTGTATATAGAAAGACCCTAGGTTATGAAATACTATTGTTGGATTAGCTAAACTTAGGACAAAATTTTAAATACCCAATTCACCCCCCTCTTGGGAATACACCAAAGCTAACAATTGGTATCAGAACCTTATTGCACTAGACTTAAACATTTTTGCAAAAGATCGCAATGACTCACATTGGTGTATCCCCATTTGGCGAGGGACGGTCACCTTCTTGCCCTCTCTTGTTTTGTGGTGTTAATTACACCCATTGGAAAATAAGAATGAGCGTATTTATAAAATCGTTGGATTGGAGGGCCTGGCAGGTGATTGATAAAGGAATTTGCATGCATGTAGTTGAAAATGATAATAATGTAATGCAAAATCCCGAGAGAATGAGACCACCACTCAGGAAGTGGTAAATAATAGGGAAATTGCATTAACCGACAACGAGGTGTATGATTCGTATCCTACCTTATTTACTAATTTGTGCAATAATGCATGTGATGATTCTTATGCTGAAGCCTATGATATATCATTTGTTGAATCAATAGTTGCCTCTAATGATTGCTTTAATGGTAATGCATATACTGATGATTTTTGCACTGAATGTCGTATTGTATCATGTGTTGAATCATTTGTTGAATCTTGTAATGATTGTGTTAAATTTTTTTAATGAATCATGTGTTGAAGTTGATGATGGAAGCATGCCTTTGAATGATAAACAAGAAAATGTTTTATGTAAAATGCATAAGCTTCTAGATAGAGTGTCTAAACAAAAAACGATCTTGAAAAATGAAAGTAGAAGGTTGGCTAAACAATTAGAGAAATTAAATGATTATCATGCCACCTTAAAGGAGAAAAAGATGAAGAAAATATTGAAAATAATCTGCCAGAAGGGAGAAATGAGAGATGATAAACCCTCAGGACTTAAAAAGAAAAATATTTTCAAAAAGGGTTCAAAATCATTTAATAAATCTCATACAAATTTTCATGCCTCATCTCTTAAACACAAGATTAGTAAGCATCGCTCTTCACAAAAATTGAAAACTTGCTTTTGTTATAAAATTAAATGGCACACTCTATCCACTTGTCCATCCAGAAGTTCCAAAAGCTTAGGAAAAGAAATAAAATGGATAGTCAGCAAAGCAAAGCTTGTAGGACCTAAGGAAAAATGGATTTAAATTAAAATTATCAAATTAGTTAATTTTCTCCTTCGACCCTAGGATTAGATTTAGGGGTTGATAGTGTTGATTGTAGGCTTGGGAAGTGGTTGGTGCTTAAAATGAAAATTCTTAGTAGATGTATTCACTATACACTATAATGAATACTAAGAATCCTAGATAATTAAGCCAATATGAAAAGTCAAGTAAAATATCCAATCTAATCACTTAATGAAGAAATATCATAATGATTGGATAAAATATGAAAACACTAGCTATAACATAATTGAATGAAATCCACTTCCAAATGGGAAAAGCATTATTTGCTTGATAAATAAGTCAAATTTCTTAACTCACGCTTAAATATGATCATCTAAAGTTAAGCATACTCTTTCCATTGCACAAGTTTGAGTTTTAGGAAATGAAGTTAAAAATCTTGTCCTAAACTCATCTTGAAAGCCTAAAATTCCTAATAAAATGTTTAGTCATTACTTTAGGCTTGAAGCACTATTGGTCATAAATGACTAGTATATATTGAGTGCTCATCATAAGACATCCCTTCTACTCACCAGTTGTATCCTTACTTCATATTTTAATCATACCTAAAGGATACATTCCATTGTCCAAAGAGCTATATTCAAAAATTCATACTCTCCTAGATGCTCTTTGCCCAAGCCTGGACATGATTACTAAGCATGAAAAATTTTGAAAAATGTCCACTCATATTGAATACTCGTCGAACTTAACAGAAATTTTAATCCTTAAAAGTATTTAATCTTCTGCCTCTCACACATATTGAGATTCATAAGAAAAGAGGCAAGGCGAGCTTATGACCTTGAAAAATATTGTTTGTAACTTTTTGGTCTTATAAGTCTAAAGCAATCATAGCCAAGATTAAATCACGAAAAATCTAAAACACTTGGCTAAGTAATTAGATAATGAAAAAGGCATAAAATGGTTTAGCACATAACTTAGAGGGAGCATTTATCTTCTATGGCTATAAATTGAAATGTTCTCTTGATCCAATATCATACTTGTTGGCCTAACCGAGGCTTACGACTCTTGTTTTTTATGATAACTGTTGGCCTTACAAGGCTTAATATCCCTTAATATCCTGTTTTGATGCTAAAAAACAAGTAGAACTTAACATGCTTTGTTTAAGTGATGTATTTTTAGGACTCAATGATGAATGCAAGATTAAAGAATTCATGAAAGCTTATATTTCAAAGAAGGATGATTACATCAAGCTTAAGGCATGGATTAAAGCTTGAAGATCATGATAGCATTGATATTAAAGAAAAAGCTTCAAGAATAAAAGCTTAAGTGATCAACATGGAAAGCGCAAAGATCAATGAAGCTCAAAGTCTGAACTAGTGATGAAAGATCAAGAGAGATAAAGAATTGAAAGCTCACATCAAATTCAGGATCATTGAAAACTCAGCAATAAAGAGAACTCAAAGCAAAGAAGAGTCAAATGAGTCTTTAGGACAAGTTTTGTAAGTACTTCAAATAATTTCAATATGGATGCATGAAGCTCTTAGTTAATTTATTGGACATAGATACCTTTTAACATACTTGTAAAATATTTTTATAAGGTCAAACATTATTTCAAAAAGGTTAGAATCATTTTTGGAATGAAAAGCACCAAAAAGAGGATTTTCCAAATGCTGTTAATTTTTCTACATCCGTATTCAGGTGAATTTTTTCTAATAAAACCTCCTTATTTTAAAAGTGTTCAATATGAAAGTTATAGGATTTTCTCATAGCTTTCTTTTGACACCAAGCACGTCAAATTTGGAGTTACACAGAAAATGTTATGATCAAAATACTGAAGGGTGCTCGAAACTGACAGCAGCCTTGTGTTCCACCAGGCTGGGTGGTCAAGCTAGGCGACTACCTGTGTCCTGGTAGGTGATTGCTACCTTACTGTCTCTTTAATTTAACTAGATAGCCGACTGCCAAAAATGAACAGTCAACTGTCACGGGGCTGTTTTGAAATTTTCATAACGGTCAAATTTTTTAAATAAGGTTGCTTGAGGCTCAAACTTTGGGAAAACTTGGGTAATATTCCAAGTCACTTGGGGAACAAGTTAAATACTTGTCTACATCTATAAATAAGCCTCAAAGATCATTGAATTAATTAACTAAGAACTAAGAATCAAATTCAGCACTCAATACTCACTCAATTGTTCTCATCATTCAAAGGCTCTCAAGCTCACATATTGTGCACGAATTCAACAGAGTTTTTGCTGATCTTCTTCCACCGGAATTGTGCTACAAATTCTAAATCTTTCAATCATTGAAAGAACTAATCGGTGATATACTTCATTGAGCTTCAAGTTAAATTTCATATTATTATTTACTTTGAAGTATATAGTTCTGAATTGTTGTACTAATCAGCTCTTGTAGGAGCAAATTCTTTGTACGCAAAGATTTGATTTTTATCTTGTAGATTGACGAATCCAAGGATTGTTTGGCTTGTTGGCTAAACAAGGGGATATTGCTTAGAGAGGCGGGCTCTAACCTCTTTGAAGGAGTGACGAACAAGGGTACATCGTTTGGAGAGGCGGGCTCTAGCCTACTGAAGGAGTGTGTAAAGGTATTGTTTCGTCCGGTAAAGGAACAGGTTTAGTGAATCCTTTGGTGGTTTGCCAAATGCGAGGACGTAGGCTGTGTATAAGCCAAACCTCGTAAAAATCCTGGTCTCACTCTTGTTTTCCCTTACTCTTTATTTTTCAGCATATATAAATTGCGTGGATGTTTTAAATATCTAAATCATACAAACTACGTAATTTAGAAGTTAAATAAACTTAAGGTTCAATTTTTATTTGGAAATGTCAAAACCGAAAGGGAGTACGTTGGTTGATCAAACTTTTGCAACCTCAAAAGGAAGTACGTTGGTTGGTTAATACCCAAAGAAAAATTAACTAAGAGTTTATTTAAATTCTGAGTTGTTTGAGATTTGAGTTGTTGAAGAAACAATTTCAAATAAACAAGGCTTGATTCAAATTTATATACCCAGGGCTGACAACAAAAGCTGAAAGTTGAAGCTAATATATTGATTAAATTGTGGTTGCATGGTTTAAATTTTGATATTGATTGAAATGTGTTTTTATTCCAAAGAGTGTTGAATCTTGCAAGCTTTCATCAATCTAAATAGTGTTGCAGTTAACTTATACTTGGAAAATCAATTGGTTGTTTGATTGAAACTTGTTTTGGTCATTTGTGTTGTAGTTGTGGATTGAATTTTGTTTTTAAATATTTATTGTGTATTTGATAAAACAACAAGAAAACAAGAATTTATTAAAAAGACTTAAAAGAGGTTAAGGATTCTTGAAGAGAATTAAAAGAAATTTTAAAACCCAATTCACCCCCTCCCCTCTTGGGACTACACCTTGCTTTTCAATTGGTATCAGAGCAGGGTTATAAAAAATCCTAACAAGTAGTTATAGAAAGATCTAAAGGCACATATAGGAGTAGCTCCCTTCGAAGAGGGTCAATCCTCAACCAGGCCGCCAATCTTTTGTGGACACAACTATACCTTTTGGAAAAAGAGAATGCAAATATATCTCCAACACATGGATTGGAAAGCTTGGGAAGTAGTTATGAATGGAGACCTAACTCCCACTAAGATAGTAGATGGAAAACAAATTCCTAAAGAGAAAAAGGATATGACTGATATAGACTATAAGATGCTGCAAGTAAATTCTGGTGCCATGAATGCCTTATATTGTGCTTTAAATGCCAATAAATTTAATAGAGTAATGGCTTGCAAATCAGCTAAGGAAATATGGGACAAGCTAAAAGTCACTTACGAAGGCACTATAGATGTTAGGGATAATAGGATTGATATGAGTACAAGTAGTTCGGAAAATGAATCAAGTGACCAAGAGGTTGCCTATACGTGCTTTATGGTTTGGGACGATAAGGAAAGCTCCTTATCTAAATCTTTAAATAACTCTTGTAGTGATGAATCCAATGATGAGTGTATGTCATCTTATGATGAATTACAAAATGATTTATTCAAAGTTCATAAAATGCTAATTAAAGTAACTAAACAAAACACATCATTGAAAAATAAGAATGAAGGTATAATGAAAGAGTTAGAATCCCTTAGAACTGTTGAAAGAAAAAAGGATTCAAGAATCAAGAAAATAAAAAGTAAGAATGAAAATATGACAAAGGAGTTAGAATATAAAAATCTTACTGAAAAAGAAAAAGACTTGAAAATTTAAGAATTAGAAAGCAAGAATGAAAAATGATAGAAGACCTTTGATCTCTATCCTCTATAGAATATAAGAAAGATATATATATTTTTAAATTAGAGGATAAAGTAAGAAAATTATCTCAAGAATTAGAGATAGAGATATCACTAAAGAAGGTTGACAACAAGAAAGAGATAGAGATAAAAGATCTCAAAAATCAGATTGAAAATCAAGAAAAGATCATTTATAACTTCACAAAAGGAAAGGAAAACTTTGACAAAATGATAGGTTCACAAAAGGTGACCTTAAATAAAGAATGTATTGGATTTAATGGGATTGAAAAAAAAAAAATAGAATCTTTACATGGGTTATTTTTCAAAAGAATCCAAAAATTATGCTAGCACATCTTCTAATGCCTACACCAATACCATATGCTATCAATGTAAGAAAAAGGGGCACATAAAGTTTGAATGTCCATTTAAGAGAAAGGGTGTGAAGACTAAAGATGTTTGAAAAATTAAGGAAGCATACTTTATTAAACCAACCGGATCCAAGAAAGTATAGGTACCAAGATGAAAGACTAGTTCATAAATGAAAAACTTCATGGATTAAGTCATTCCCTTTTCAAAATTGAGAAAGTAATTTAATTCATGATCAATAAACAAACTAGTTGAAATAGAAAAACTTAAAGATAAGTTAAGAGCTTATTATAACAAATTCAAAATGGCATTGTTGGCTAAAATCATAGGATGATTTTTAAAAGGCTTAACTTAAGAAAATATCAAATTGAGCTTATTACATAAGTACCTTGATTAAGAAAAAAATATTTGAAATGAAAGCCTATATGCTACATGCTTACATGCCTATATGATATGCTATATGCTACATGTGTATAATTTATGACTCACTATGTTGAATATTTGAGCATGAGATTATTGAGCATAAGCATAAATTCTGATATAAGTTTAATTCTTGACTATGCATGCTATTGATGAATCACATGGATAAACTTATTGCTCTTTATATTGATATCTATGAGTTATGAGAGATATAATAGTTATATGGGTATCCATGAGCTATGTGATAATGACTTTGGTATCTATAAAGTACTTTGGTATCTATGAATATTTTAATTGATATCAAAATTTTAAAAGCTCACTTGGTATCACAATCTAGAAGTTCAATTTGTTTTTGAGCATGACAAGTACGATTATATCTATAAGCATGGTATGACATTAATGATATTGTCATGATATTGATATTTGATACATGATGTAAATCAATCTTTTGAAACATGGGATGATAAAAGTATAATTGGTAACAAAACTGAATGTATTGAAATCAGGGGGAGTGTTATGACTTATTGCTTATATTATGATTTTCTCCCTATTAATCAATTGGTATCATTAATTAATAAAACTTTAAATTGATATCATGAGATAAATTTTAAATTGGTATCATAAAACCAACAATTGGTATCTTGAATAATGTAAAAAAAAAAAAAGGAAAAAGTTGTTAAAACTCATATACATGACTATTAAAACACACTACACATGATATATTGAAAAATAATAAATTGAGTGTGTACATATGTTTGATATGCATGTTTGATGATATGCTCAAAATGTGATTTCATTTGAACTTAATCAATTTTTTTCTCTTTTTGATTGATGTCAAAAGGGGGAGAAGTTTTAAGCAAAAATTGAGCATGAACATAATATATATCAAAAGGAGCAGAAGTATTTGATATTGTTTCATAAACTTGAACTTGAATGAAGTGATGAGCATGATTGTAAAAGAGTTTTTGAAATTGATATTGATCTTGCAAATATTTTTAATATGATGCTTATTGAAAGGGGGAATCTTTTTAAGGCTCACTCCAATTTTTACTTCTTGTTTATCATCATAAAAAAGGGGGTGATTGTTCGCCTTACGAGGCTTAATATCCCTTAATATCCTATTTTGATAGTAACAAACAAGTAGAACTTAACATGCTTTGTTTAAGTGATGTATTTTCAAGACTCAATGATGAATGCAAGGTTAAAGAATTCATGAAAGCTTATATCTCAAATAAGGATGATTATATCAAAAAGATCATGAGAGCATTGATATTAAAGAAAAAGCTTCAAGAATAAAAGCTCAAGTGATCAACATGGAAAGCTCAAAGATCAATGAAGCTCAAAGTTTGAATTAGTGATGAAAGATCAAGAGTGATAAAGAATTGAAACCTCACATCAAATTCAGGATCATTGAAATCTCAGCAATAAAGAGAACTCAAAGCAAAGAAGAGTCAAATAGGTCTTTAGGACAAGCTTTGTAAGTACTTCAAATAACTTCAATATGGATGCATGAAACTCTTAGGTTAATTTATTGGACATAGATACCTTTTAACATACTTGGAAAATATTTTTATATGGTCAAAAATCATTTCAAAAAGGTTAGAATCATTTTTGGAATGAAAAACACCAAAAAGAGGATTTTCCAAATGCTGTTAATTTTTCTACATCCGCATTGAGGTGTATTTTTCTTTATCAAAACCTCCTTATTTTAAAAGTGTTCGACATGAAAGTTGTAGGATTTTCTCTTACCTTTCTTTTGACACCAAGCACGTCAAATTTGAAGTCACACAGAAAATGTTATGATCAAAATATTGAAGGGTGCTTGAAGCTGACAGTAGCCTTGTGTTCCACCAGTAGACTACCTGAACCATGACAAGCGGTTGGGTGGTCAAGCCAGGTGACTTCCTATGTCCTCGCAGGTGACTGCCACCTTGTTGTCCCTTTAATTTAACTAGACAGCCGACTGCCAAAAATGGATAGTCAACTATCATGCGGCTATTTTGAAACTTTCATAACGGTTAAATTTTTTAAATAAGGTTGCTTAGGGCTCAAACTTTGTCAAAACTTGGGGAATACTCCAAGTCACTTGGGGAACAAGTTAAATACTTGTCTACATCTATAAATAAGTCTCAAAGATCATTGAATTAATTATCTAAGAACCAAGAATCAAATTCAACACTCAATACTCACTCAATTGTTCTCATCATTCAAAGGCTCTCAAGCTTACATATTGTGCACGAATTCAACTGAGTTTTTACTGATCTTCTTCCATCAGAATTATGCTACAAATTCTAATTATTTCAATCATTGAAAGAATTAATCGGTGATATACTTCATTGAGCTTCAAGTTAAATTCCATATTGTTATTTACTTTGAAGTATATAATTCTAAATAGTTGTACTAATCAGCTCTTGTAGGAGAAATTTCTTTGTACACAAATATTTGATTTATATCTTATAGATTGAAGAATCCAAGGATTGTTTGGATCGTTGGCTAAGCAAGGGGATATTGCTTAGAGAGGCGGGCTCTAGCCTATTTGAAGGAGTGACCGAACGAGGGTACATCGTTTGGAGAGGCGGGCTCTAGCCTACTGAAGGAGTGTGTAAAGGTATTGTTACACCCGGTAAAGGAATAGGTTTAGTGAATCCTTTGGTGGTTTTCCAAAGGTGAGGACGTAGGCTGGGTATAAGCCGAACCTCGTAAAAATTCCGGTCTCACTTTCTCTTTCCCTTACTCTTTATTTTTCAGCATATATAAATTGTGTGGATGTTTTAAATATCTAAATCATACAAACTCCGTAATTTAGAAGTTAAATCAACTTAAGGTTCAATTTTTATTTAGGATTGCGGAAACCGAAAGGGAGTACATTGGTTGATCAAACTTTTGCGGAAACCTCAAAAGGAAGTATGTTGGTTGGTTAATATCCAAAGAAAAATTAACTAAGAGTTTATTTAAATTCTGTGTTGTTTGGGATTTGAGTTATGGTTTGCATTGAAGAAACAATTTCGTATAAATAGGGCTTGATTCAAATTTATATACCCAGGGCTGACAACAAAAGTTGATAGTTGAAACTAATATATTGATTAAATTGTGGTTGAATGGTTTAAAGTTTGAAATTGATTGGAATGTATTTATATTCCAAAGAGTGCTGAATCTTGCAAGCTTTCATCAATCTAAATAGTGTTGCAGTTAACTTATACTTGGAAAATCAATTGGTTGTTTGATTGAACCTTGTTTTGGTCATTTGTGTTGTAGTTGTGGATTGAATTTTGTTTTTAAATATTTATTGTGTATTTGATAAAACAACAAGAAAACAAGAATTTATTAAAAAAAACTTAAAAGAGGTTAAGGATTCTTGAAGAGAATTAAAAGAAATTTTAAAACCCAATTCACCCCCCCCCCCTCCGTGGGACTACACATTGCTTTTCAATAACAAAGTAAGGTTATCTAGTGTTCTTCAAAGTTGTGATACTTTAGATATTGAAACAAAGCATACTTCATGAACACAAGTGATCAAATCTGAAAGCTCAAGCGACCAACATGGAAAGACTCGAAGATCACAAGAACATTGAAAGCTCATATCAACTCAAGTGATCAATATTGAAAAATTCAAGAACTCAAAGCCACAACTTGATGAAGTTTTTGAAAAAGAGTTCAAGAAAGGAAGAGAATCTAATAGGACATGTTTGTAAGTACTTCAAGTATTTTCAATTTATGAAATTTCATTTTGAAGCTCATTAGGAATGAAGAGACCTATAGACATTAATTTTAAAATTGGGAACATATTTTTCAAAGACAACAAATTAACATTCCAAGAATAGATAAGAAGAGAGAGAGAGAGAGAGAGAGAGAGAGAGAGAGAGAGAGAGAGAGAGAGAGAATAACAACATTTTAAAAATTAGATTTTTTACTAGATTTTTTACTTAACAGGCGCCTGATTACACATGGTCAGTAGGCTACCGCTTTAAAGGCTTTTAAAATAAACATACAAAAGGTCATCAGGCTACTGCCTGGACCTTGATAGGCGCCTAACGAGGTTTGTTTAAGAAGCCTGTTCAGGTTTCATTAAGTTGTTGTCACCCTTCTACTCGTTTATTAAAACTGAGAAATTTAGTGACAGGCGCCTAACCACTAGGTGACAGGCGACTGCCGCCCTACTGCCTGTGTTATTTTATCAGTGTAATACATTGACAGGCGACTGACTAGAAGTTCTTAGGCTACTACCACGCGGCAAATTTTAAAATTCTTAACGGACATATTTTTGAAAAATCAATTACTTAGGGCTCAAACTTGTTCAAAATTTGGACACTACTCCAAGTAAACCTGGGGATCAAGTTAAATACTTTTCTAACTCTATAAATACACTCAAGATCAATTAATTCAATTACCAAGAATCAATTATAACATTCAATCTCTCTCAATTGCTTTCAAACTCTCGAAGGCTCTCTCACTCTCAACTTGCATGAAAACCACTGAGGCATTACTAATTCTTAATCTCTAGTATTGTCTTACAATTCTAAATTCTTTCATCTATTGAAAAGATCATACGGTGATATACTCTTAGGGCTTCAATCTGAATTTCCTAGTTGATTTGCTTTGAAGTACATAACTCTGAATTTGTACTAATCTGCTCTTTTGAGAGCATCTCTTGTACATATTGTTTCAAATATTGTTTTGTCGATTTATTAACGGTTCAAGTGCTTGGATTGTTGGACCAAACGAGGGAATATCGTTTGGAGAGGCAGGCTCTAGCCTAATTAAGGAGTGGTTGTAACGGTGTTGTTCCGCCCGGCAAAGGAACTAATATAGTGGAATCCTTTAACAGTTTGCCAAAGGTGAGGACATAGGCTGGGGATAAGTCAAACCTCGTAAAAACTTGGTGTTCTTCTGTCTACTTTACACTTTACTTTCTACACAATATTTTTATTTGTTGAATGCATATTGCTGATTGTAGGGCTTAAGTAAAAATTCAGAGAAGACTCTTAATTTTAGAAAGCACGTTTTTAATTAACCTTTTGCGGAAACCCACAAGGGAGTACGTTGGTTAATTTGTAAAAATCTAGGTTAAGAGAGAGCATTACAAATCAAAATCAAAACAAGGCTTGCATATAAACATAAGGCTGCTACCAAAAGCTGAAAGCATCAAGTTCTTGAATGATTGATTGATTTTAATATTGTGGTTGATTGGATTGTTTAAATTTCAATACTTTGTGGTGTGTTTTGGTTGTGAGTGTAAATTGATTGATTTACTTACATTCTTGTTGTTGCACTAAAACAAGGAAGTTAAAAAAGAATTTAAATTTTTTAATTAACCCAATTCACCCCCCTCTTGGGAACACTATTCTAATTTTAATACTATATGCTTATATGCCTTTATGGGAACTGAATTGCACATTGCTATCAATATCATACTGATCAGTTAAATATTTTTTATGGATAGCATATTTTTCTTGAACTATTGATTATACTACCGGATTACATGCTTGTTATTGAAAGCCTCTTGCATGGCGGATGCAGTGATGTGTATTGCATGCTGGTAGTGGATATAGGTTCTCATGTGCCTTATATTAAATTATAAATTTCTTGTTTGAACCTATCAGGTACAAGTTTTATGGGAAAATTTCCAATTTACAGACGGCATTCTGCCGAAATTTCGCCAAGAATTTTCTCAACTTAAAACCATGTACAAAGATGATTATGTTAAAATTAATGTTAAAATCTTTTTGAAAGGATGAGTGAAAATCAATTGAATAATCAAATTTCATCCTAACATAATCATCAAACATTTAGTCCTAGCCTTGCTCCATCCCTATAGAAATAACTTAAAGGATTCATATGCATCAATTCACATTCTTGAATATTGAAGCTCTTCAGAAAACCCCAAACATCATATCCAGTGCTTAAAGGTCTATGAATAGATATGAATTGTTCTAGGTTATGAGTATTAGTTCATACTTTAATATATTCTCTCTGATGCATCCATGGTCTATAGGTGTGATACCCCATGGATGAAAGGCTTAAAAGATTAGATGTTACTATCCATATCAATAAGGTGCACCTTTCTTTTTGGGAGTTTTCCCATAAGAATTCCATGATTAAGCGTGCTTGCCTTGGAGCAATATTGGGATGGGTGACCTCCTGAGAAGTTTTCTTAGGAAGTGTGTGAGTGAGGACAAAACACACTAAAAATGACACATGTTGATCTGTGGGGCCAGTCATTAGTTCGATAAGGCCTGCCCCCCTGCTGTCTGGTCCAGGTGGAGGAGGAGAGATGCAGTGCTCCCTGGCAGACCTAGGTTGGGGCGTTACAAATGGTATCAGAGCCAACACCCAGCCGGAAGTGTGATGAGATTCACATCGCCTGGGTTTAGAAATGTGGGTTCGCAACGAGGACGTTGCATTCTATAAGTGGAGGAGAATGTGATACCCCATGGATGAAAGGGTTAAAATATTAGATGTTACTATCCATATCAATAAGGTGCACCTTTCTTTTCGGAAGTCTTCCCATAAGAACTTCATAGTTAAGCGTGCTTGGCATGGAGCAATCTTGGGATGGGTGACCACCTAGGAAGTTTTCTCAGGAAGTGTGTGAGTGAGGACAAAAATACACTGAAAATTACATGTGTTGGTTTGTGGGGCCAGTCATTAGTCCGATAAGGCCCCCCCTTATTTTCTGGTCTAGGTGGAGGAGGAGAGACGCAGTGCTCCCTAGCAGACCCAGGTTGGGGCGTTACAATAGGGATAACTATACTAATCAAGTGAAAAATGTAATTGACAAATACTCAATATAGTTGATTTTAAAGATTTGGACTAATGGCTTTACTACTAGGCATGATGAAATAATTCTCTATCTAGTATAAGCAGCTTATTGTATCTAAGCATGAATTTAAATCGATAGGGGGAGCATCCAAAATTAAATCCCATTATGTTATGTTCTCCAATATGTTTAGCTTAGATTTTGAATGAATTCATTGTGGCATGTGCTAAAATGTATTGACTTCATTAAAAATATCAAGTTGAAATATGTTATTTTGCCACTTTCATTTGTAGTGCCATATGATCTTGCATGTGATTGATAAATTTTCAGGATCATTATGGTTGTGGTTCGCTGGTTATATTTTAGTATGTGCTTAATTGACAAACTAGAAAATTTGTGCTTGCTTGATCTTTAAAGCTTCTTTTTCAGCAAGCAACCCCCAGTACTTTCTAAAAACAACAAAGGGGGATATATATTTATATATACATATATATTTTTAAATTGCACAACTGGTTCGATAACTTCACATATAAATGCATGTGAACCTATTGGACTGGTTTTATGGTCAAACCTTATATTTTCTTTCATATGTCATGCGCTTTGAACTAAAATCTTTCACGGATCTTATGAAATATTTGAACTGAAATGGTTTGTGGATAATTCTGCCTAACCTTGTTTTCATGTCACTTAAATTAGTTTAATAACCAGTTATATAGTTTTTATGCTTAATTGCTAAACCCGTCATTACTTTATACTCTATGAATTTGTTTGTCCTATGAAATACATGATATTTGCCTATATATACTTAAATGATTTATCTAGACCCTTTTTGTTGTTGCCAAAAAAGGGAGAAGTAGGCAAGTATTTGTCATCATAAAAAAGGGAGAGATTATTGACCCTACTCGTTATACCCTGTTTTGATTATGACAAATATTCAGGTATTTAATGTCTGTCAAGTTTATGTGTAGGTTTACATTGACTATATCATATGCTGGCACTTGGAGGCCCGAAGGAAAATGAAGATCCTATATGCTTTTTAAGTGTTGTAATTTTTATTCATTTGGGTCTGTAATAAGGATTTATTCAATGGTCTATAATAATCATTACATAACATACATGTAGGGATAAGTAAGCTCAAATAACCCTAGAAAGACCCTAGGTCCCAGCACTTACACGTAAAATAGTGCCCAAGATCACATATAATATCAGGGGAATAAATTGAATAAAATCAGGACTTAAAGGTGAAAATTAAAAGTCATTCGGGTGACCGGATCTAGTAGTTTAAATTGCCTCGGTCGACGGAACCATGGACGGGTCAAAATTTTGACCTAAGTTTGGCAAACCAAACCAAACCAAAATGAACGTATCTTCCACAGGCCACCGAACCTGTGTCAGAAACTTTCCCACCAACTCGGCAACCCGAACCTCACGTTCATTTTACCCTCGGGTGACCGAACTTATGAGTTCGGCATACCGAACTTTAGACCGGGCGACCGAATCACTATTTTTTGGGGAATCGCCTGTTTCAGAAAACCGAACTCATACTTAAACGACCAAACTTCGAAAATAGCTTTTTTCTTTGAGTCTTTTCGGGTGACCAAACCATGGTTCAGCCACCCAAAACTCTCGAGTTGTCTTTTATTTTTACCACGGTTAAGATGGTTAAACAGGGTTATTTTTACTAAACATAATTAAAATAAATTTTAAAATTACCCTTGAGTCTCCAACGGTCATAATTTGCCTCTTCTCTATATATATGCTTTCATTTGTCAAAATTAGTGGGGATTAACATTGTGATTAAGGAAAATTCTCTCTCAAATCTCCCAAGCCTATTTTTCACATACTACTTCCATACACTCTCTTACTCCAAATTTCTTCAACAACCAAGCTTTGTGAGAGTGCCTAGAGTGTTTATACTTAATCCAATATTACTCAAACACTCATATTGTATTTCTTGTTGATTGAGTGTTTGGACTAAAGTTCTCCACCGATTTAATTTAATAAATCTAGTGTGTGGAGAACTTTGTGGCTTGTGGGTTTTTGCATCAATATTGCAAGATACCCTAGCCTATAATTTGTGTGTGTGCAAAATTATTATTTTTACAAGTGTACATTCAAACATCTCTTGTGCTAAGTATATTGAGAAAACATTTTTGAGATTGTTTAATTATTCTTGCTTGCATCTTTGAAACCCTAACTTGATATTGAGATTTTCTTTAAAGTTTCAAAGATAGGATTGTTGAACACTCTTGTGCATATTTGAGAATATACATTATACTGAGTGTTGATATCACATATTCACATCACTGAGCTTACTATTCTTATGTTGTTGATTGCATTGATTATACAGGGTTGTATTGTAGTACATACCTGCTTGTGTAAGAAGAATTTCCATGTACGCAAATTTTAATTGATTGTTGTATTCCAGGGGCGGGTGTGAAGAGGGAGACTAGCCTTGTTGAATAGTCCCAAATTGGCTTAGATCCGATTAGGAAAGTTAGGTGCACCATCCTGGTAAGGTGCGGTTGTAGGTTGTGGTCAGCCCCGTGAATTGACCAGGTTGTATTAGGTGCCGCTCCACCCGTTAAGTGAGCCGTAGTGGAATCCTTGTGCTAGTGAGCCAAGGTGGGGATGTGGGGACAGTTGGCCAAACCCCGATAACATATCGTGTGTGCACTTTACTTTTCTATAATTTTATTTCTGCACGTGTATGTTATTTTATGAATGTTGCGCATGATTTAATTTCCACATATTGTCTGCGCATTTGAGTTTATGTGTATATAGAAAGACCCTAGGTTGTGAATACTGTTGTTGGATTAGCTAAACCTAGGACAAAATTTTAATTACCCAATTCACCCCTTATTGGGAATACACCAAAGCTAACATTCTCGACTATGCATAAGACCTAATTCACGTCTAATTTGGATAAACCTCTCCTTTGAAAGTGGTTTCGTGAATATGTTTGCCCATTGTTCATCTGTGCATGCAAACTCAAGTGTTACATCTCCTTTTGCACATGGTCACGAAGGAAATGATGTCTAATTTCTATGTGTTTAATTTTTAAATATGATATAGGATTCTTTAAAATGTTTATTAAATTTGTATTGTCACATCTTATAGGAACCGTGTCATAGTGTAATCGAAAATCCATAAGTTGTTGCTTCATGTATAGCGTTTGAGCACAACAACTTCCAACCGCTATATATTCTGCCTCGGCTATGGAAAGAGCAACTGAATTTTGCTTTTTCAAAAACCAAGATACTAAAGAATGTCCTAAGAAATGACATGTGCTGCTTGTACTTTTTCTATACACTTTACTACCAGCAAAATCTGCATCTAAATAACTAACAATCTCAAAGGAGGTATACTTAGGATACCATAATCCAAGTTCAATGGTTCCAATCAGGTATCTAAGTATTCTTTTGACAGCTAATAAGTGGTACTCTTTAGGTGCAACCTAAATTCTCACGCACAAATATACACTAAACATTATGTCAGGCCTGCTGGCAGTCAAATATAGTAAGCTACCAATCATCCCATGGTAAAGCTTAACATCTACTAGTATGCCTTGCTCGTCTTTGTCTAATTTTACTATAGAGCTCATAGGTGTTCCTAGAATTTTACCATCTTCCATATTAAACCTTTTGAGCAAGTCTCTTATATACTTCGATTAATTTATAAAAATTCCATGTTTTGCTTGTTCGATTTGAAGTCCTAGGAAGAAATTTAGTTCTCCAATCATGCTCATCTCAAATTCGTTTTTGCATACAACTTGCAAACTCATTGCACAACTCTTCATTTGTTGCTCCAAATATAACATCATCTACATATATTTGTACTAAGAGCATGTTATCATTCTTAGATTTTATGAAAAGTGTAGTGTCTATCTTCCCTCTAATTAATCCATTATCTGGTAGAAACCGCTTAACCTTTCATACCAAGCTCTAGGAGCTTGCTTTAAACCATACAAGGCTTTAGTTAGTCTATAAATGTGATTTGGATACTTATGATTTTCAAAGACTGGGGGTTGTTCTACATATACTTCTTCACTTATGTAGCCATTTAAAAATGCATTTTTGACATCCATTTGATACAATTTAAAATTTTTAAAAGCAGCATAAGCTAACAACATTCGAATGGCTTCCATTCTAGCTACAGGTGCGAAGGTTTCCTCAAAGTCTACCCCTTCCTCTTGGTTATATCCTTGAGCTGCAAGTCTTGCCTTATTTCTAAAAACTATTCCATGTTCATCTTTTTTGTTGTTATATATCCATTTTGTTCCAATAACTGTCTTATCCTCAAGTCTAGGAACTAATGTCCAGACTTTATTTCTCTCAAACTGGTTTAATTCTTCTTACATAGACATCACCCAAGATTCATCCTTGATTGTTTCACTCATATTCTTAAGTTCTTCTTAAGATAAGAATGCAAAATGACTAATCATATTTCTAAGTGAGAATCGTGTAGCTACTCCACGTGATGGTTCTCTTATAATTTGATATATAGGATTATTCTTTATGTACTTCCATTCTCTAGGTAGTTGACTGACTTCTTTTTCTCCTTGATTATCTTCAGAAAGTGTTTCCTTAACTTCAGTGTTCTTATCTGAATTATTTTCAACAGAAAATTTTTCAAATTCTTTATTTATCTCAATTTCATCTTCATTAGTATTTTGAGCAAATGGATTGGACTCATCAAATACTATGTGAAGGGATTTAACAATGGTTAATGTTCTTTTATTATATACCTTGTAGGCTTTACTATTTAAGGTAGAAAAATACCTTCATCAGATTTCACATCAAACTTTCCTAAATGTTCATTGTCTCTAAGCACAAAGCATTTGCAGCCAAAAATATGGAAATATGATATTTTTGGTCTATGGCCACTCCATAATTCATAAGGAGTCTTATTTAGAGATGGTCTAATTAGAACTCTATTTAGAACATAATAGATGGTGTTCACTGCCTCAACCTAGAAGTACTTAGGTAGTTTATGTTCGTTAAGCATAGTTCTGGTCATTTCTTGTATAGACCTATTTTTTCTGTTATGAGATAAAATGGTGATGAACTGTGACGTTGCTCTCCGACTTCTGAAGACCTGAAAAGGATGAAAACAAAGTAAGCTTGGAGGACCCAGGGTGTACTCCAAGGGGTCACTCTGATGCCTAAGTAAGGGAATGCTTCCAAGAGGTCAAATGCAACAGTAAGATTGGATTAAGAGTGAGTTACTTTGGCTTGTTTGCATCACCCTTCTTTATAGTGGCGAGGTTTGACCCTTGGGGTGATCCGTCATTATGAAGCAAGGGTGTGGATCGCTCTGGAGGTTTAAAGCATCAGCGTGGATCACCCTAGCCGTTTAAGGGGCCATCATGGATCTCTCCCTTCATTATTGGACTAGAGCTAATTGCTCCTGCAAGAGGATTTGACTTGGGTAGTGATTGCCAGGTTTTGACTTCCTTTTATAAGCTGATATATATAGGGCATATCAGTTCTCCCCCCCTTAGTTTCGAAGTTTTGAACCATGTTCCCAAAGTTCGAAAGTTGTTTCTGTTAGGCTTTTGTGGAGCCTAGTTGTGTTTGATCTGGGTGATGACCCGATCCAAATTAATGATGTGTGGTTTCTTAACGAGAGATTTCTTACTCAAGCTTAGTCCATGGAGCGAAGGTTTGGGCTGATAGGCCTAAGTCGCGGAACTTATGGACTAAGCTGTAATGCTTAAGGACGAGTCTCCTGGGGGTCCGGGGGCAATACCCCTAGGAAAAGTTTTTTTAACACCCTCTTCAGCTGCTTCTTTATCTACGACTTAACGAGCCAAATTTAGGGCGTGCTCGACTTACTTGAGCTGATCTTGCAGTGCTTCTGGCTTTGCCGAGCCAAACTCGAGGGGGAGTCAGCTAGTCTGAGTCAAGGTGGAGGTGTACACGGCTTTGCCGAGCTGATTTTTTGAGCCGAATTTTGTTGTGGCTTGTCGAGCCAATGCTTCTATGTGCAAGTCATGCCAAGCCAGTTTTTTCGGCTCACTTAAGCTGATGATGCTGAGCAGGTCTTCATTGAGCATTTTGTGCTGAGCAGGTCTCTATAAGGCATTTGTGTTTAGCTGCTGAGTTGCTATTGTTGAGTTTCCAAGCTGCTCTTCATGGACTTTCTTGCCGAGTTGCTGAGCTACTCCTCATAGGAATTATGTTGGGCTGCTGATCTGCTCCTCATGGGCCCATTCTTGCTGAGCTGCCGAGCCACTCCTCATGGGAATTCTGTCGAGCTGCCGAGCTGCTCCTCATTGTCATTTTTGCCAAGCTATCAAGCTACTCTTCGTGGGCGTTCTTGCCGAGCTACTCCTTATGGGAATTCTGTCGAGTTGCTTTTCAAGGCAATTCTTGTCAAACTATTTTTACTGAACTGCTCTTCAAGGCAATTCTTGTCAAGTCGTTCTTACTGAACAGATTTTGCCAAACTAATTATGACGAGCTGCTCTTCAGGGCAATTCTTCCCGAACCATTTTTGTCGAGCTGCTCTTCATGGGCATTCTTGGCGAGCTACGGAGTTGTTCTTTCGTGGCATTTCTTGCCGAGCAAATCTTGCTAAACTGATTCTATCGTGCCGCTCTTCAAGGCAATTCTTCTCGAGTCATTCTTGCCAAGCTTATCTTGCCAAACTAATTCTACTAAGCTACCCTTCAGGGCAATTCTTGTCGAGCCATTTTTGCCAAGCTGTCGAGCTGCTCTTCATGGTATTTCTCGCCGAACTGTTTCTGCCGAGCTATTTTTGACGAGCAGCTCTTCGTGGGCTTTTTCTGCCAAGCAATTTTTGCCGAGCAGCTCTTCATGGGCATTTTTTACCGAGCTTATCTTTGTGGCAGTTCTAATGCGTTGTGCTCACTTGTTGGGAAGTCTTCTAGCCTCATGAGTTTTTCTCGTCCATTAGGCTAATTTCACCTAATGAGCTATACTCATTTGTTGGGCAGTTTTCTGGCCTCACAAGGTTTGCTCATCTGTTGGGCCGATTTTGCCTAATAAGCTGTGCTCATTTGTTGGGCAGTCTTCTAGTCTCACTACCATTGCTCATAAGTTGTGTTGATTTTTCCTAATGCGTTGTGCCCATTTTTTGGTAAGTCTTTTGGCCTCATGAGCATTACTCGTCAGTTGGGCCAATTTTGCCTAATGAGTTGTGCTCATTTGTTGGGCAGTCTTCTGGCCTCACATGCGTTGCTCATCAGTTGCACGAATTTTTCCTAATGAGTTGTGCTCATTTGTTGGGTAGTTTTCTAGCCTCACGAGTGTTGCTCGTCAGTTGGGCCGATTTTGCCCAATGAGTTGTGCTCATTTGTTAGGCAGTCTTCTGGCCTCACGAGCGTTGCTTGTAAATTGGGTTGATTTTATTTCACCTAATGAGTTGTGCTTGTATTTTATGCTGATATCGAGTAGCGTGATAGAGAATGCACTTATAGATATGTACGCAAAGTTTGATAATTTAATAGAGGCACACAAAATGTTTGAAGATATGACTAACAAAGGTGCAATTTTATGAAACAATCTCCTTTCTGGGCATGCTAGATTAGGTCAAAGCCCCTTAGGGCATTGGTTCGCGAGACGTTTAGGGGAGTGTAGGACTAGAACTTACTTGTATGTCCTAACCCCCTAAGGCTACTCTACCGCTTGCTACTCTTTTGCTTCTTCCCTATTTTGGAGGCCTCCCCCATATCCCTCGAACTCTTTCTCTTCATATAAGTTCGCTCTCTTCTTGTGTCCATTACCTCTTCTAGATTAATATACCACTGTGCTTTTGCCATCAGCTCCTCCATGTCAGTTGGGGGTCTCTTTCCTAGAGAAGACGGGAAGTTTCTTGGCTGAAAGGTCGTGGTCAGGGCTGCCAACGCCACTCCAATAGGTTGCAGATCTCCACGGTCACGGTGATGAAGTGGTGCATGAACTTTTTCGGCGTCTCCCATTCTCCTTGAACTAAGTTCATCATATGAGCCAAAGTTTTGACGATTCTTCGACTGCTGATGAAATGGCTAGTAAACTGTTGTTCGATCTCAGAGAAGGAGTCGATTGATCCAGGCCGTAGGGTTCGTTTCCAATCCCTAGCACTACCTTTAAGGGTGGCTGCAAAAGTCCGACACATGATGGCCTCAGGTGCACCCTACAATTACATCAACACCTTAAAAGTGTCTAGATGATCGATCGGGTCAGTCAAACCCTCGTACATTTCAAAAGCGGGCATTTTGAACTTGCTGGGTAGTGGGACTTCCATTACTTCTTTATTGAACGGCGGCTCCAAGGATTTTAAGGAGATTTCCTCGAAAGAGGGGTTGGTTCGACCCTCTTTCATCATCTTCTCCATTTGATCTATCTTTTTTATCTTCTCCTCTAATTCATTTGATCTTTGGGGTTGGTTCGACCCTCTTTCATCATCTTCTCCATTTGATCTATCTTTCTTCTCTAATTCATTTGATCTTTGGGGTTGGTTCGACCCTCTTTCATCATCTTCTCCATTTGATCTATCTTTTTTATCTTATCCTCTAACTCATTCGATATTTGCTCATTGACTCCTACGCTTCGCGTCTTCCACCTTCTTAGTGAGGTTTGTTTTTCCTTCACTCTCCTTCAGATTCTTTGCTTTTTTAGGTGAGTCAGGGCTAACTTGTTGTTGTCGTGGAACATGTTCTTCCTTATCCTTTTTCTGCAAAAGTAGGTTGAACATATCCTCCATCTTCATCTGGGAGGCTTCCATTCTCCTTTGGAAGGCGAGAAATTCCTCCCTAGTTACCCCTGAATGATCCCCGAGCGCGGGGTGAAAGGACTGGGGTGATTCTTTACCAACGACAGGACTGGAGCTTGAGTCATGGGTTATCGTCATTATTCGAGAATCAAAGGTCGGAAACAAGATGAGCACCTCTCATAAGCGGTTCCCACAGACGAAGCCAACTGTTGCGGGATAAAATTGTGATAACTTGCGACGTTGCTCTCTGACTTCCGAAGACCTGAAAAGGATGAAAACAAAGCAGGCTTAGAGGACTCGGGGTGTACTCTAGGGGGTCACTCTGATGCCTAAGTAAGGGAATGCTTCCAAGAGATCGAATGCAACAATAAGATTGGGTTAAGAGTGAGTTACCTTGGCTTGTTTGCATTACCCTTCTTTATAGTTGCGAGGTTTAAACCTTGGGGTGATCTGTCATTATAAAGCAAGGGCTTGGATTGCTCTGGAGGTTTAAAGCGCCAGTGTGGATCACTCTAGGCGTTTAAGGTGCTAGCGTGGATCTCTCCCTTCATTATTGGATTAGAGCTAATTGTTCCTACCAGAGGGTTTGACTTGGATAGTGATTTCTGGGTTTTGACTTCCTTTTAAAAGCTGAGATATTTAGGGAATATCACTTTCTTTCAACTACACCATTCTATTGTGGTGTTCTAGGGGCTGAAAAGTTATGAGATATTTCTAATGATTCACAGTATTCTTCCATACCTTGATTTTTAAATTCTCTACCCCTATCACTTCAGATTTTTTTTTTATTATTGTATATCCTTTTTTATTTTGAATTTTCTTGCACAGTTTCATAAATTGTTCACATGCTTCATCTTTGTGACCTAAAAATAGTACCCATGTAAATCTAAAATAATCATCAACAATAACAAATGCGTATGATTTTCCTCCTAAACTATAAATTGGGTTTGAACCAAATAAATCTAAATGTTGCATTTGAAGTGGCCTAGTAGTAAAGATTGCTTTCTTCTTCTTAAAACTAGATCCTACTTGTTTTCCTAGTTGACATGCATCACAGATTTTTTCTTTCACAAATTTTGTATTAGGCAACCCCTTAACTAATTCTCCCTTAACTAGTTTAGATATTAAGTCCATGTTTGCGTGTCTTAATCTCCTATGCCAAATCCAACTAAACTCATTCATAGTAGACAAACATGTCACACGTTGAGAAGTCAAGTTATCAAAGCCAGTGGTGTATACATTTTCATGACGATCAGCAGTAAATAGAATTCTGATATCAGTTTTGTACTCAACAATGCATTTGTCATGTTCAAAGGATACTCTATAACCTTTATCACACAGTTGACTTATACTTAATAAGTTATGTTTTAAACCATCAACCAGTAAAACATCATCTGTAATAAGTGATGGATCATTACCCACTTTACCTACTCCTATGATCCTACCTTTCTTATTGTCCCCAAAAGTGACAAATCCTCCGTCCTTCGATGTGATGGACGCGAATTTAGCTTTATCCCTAGTCATATGTCATGAACATCCTCTGTCCATATACCATCTATCCTTTGAGGAGGATGATCTCAAGCATACCTGCAATAGACATTTAAGTAACTAGTTGTGGTACCCATTTTTTCTTGGGTCCATGGGGGTTAGTGCATGAATCTCCTTTAACTCTCCATACCTTCTTAATTTTAACATCTTTGTTCTTAAAAGGACAATCAAATTTTATGTGACCTATCCTTTACATTTAAAGCATGTAGTGTATTTATAAGAGTCTTTTGATGGAGCATAAGCTTTTGATTCTCTTACAAAATAACCCATGTAGAGATGTCTTTGTTTCAAATTTTATTTTCCATTAAAACCAAGTCCTTCTTTATCTAGGGAATTTCTTTGTGCTCCAAGGAGCCTTTCAAAACTACTCTGGCCCTCTATGAATTTATGAATAATTTTAGAATTGTCTTTTCAATTTTCTTTCCAATTCCTCAATTTTTAAATCCTTTTCTTTTATCACAAATGCATAGGATTCATTATGTTTTTCAATTAGCATTGAGAGTTCCCTTAATTTACATTTCAAAGCAGAAATTTTATTAATTTTCTTCTCAAGCGTATTAAGAGTGTACAAATATTCCTGTTGCAGTTCATTATAAGAAAGCATGCTATTTTCATTTTCATAATCACTGGAATAATAAGAAGATGCTGAGAAATATTATTGTACCTCAAGGTCATCATGTGCCATTAGACACAGAATGGCTACCTAATCATCACTGGACTCAGTGTCTGAACTGGTTGTGTTGTGCATGTCCTAGCCTACTTTTAGAGCCTTATTCTTTTTCTTGGAGGCTTTCTTTTGTTTAGGAAATTCAGGCTTGATGTGTCCAACCTCCCTGCAGTTGTAGCAAGTTGGTGGATCATCCTTCTATTTCTTCTTGCTTGACTCTCTCCTTTCTGATTTCGAGTTCCAGAATTTTCTGTCAAACTTCTTATTCTTCTTCAAGAACTTTCCGAACTTCTTTGTTAACAAGGTCATCTCATCTTTGGTTTCTGAGTCACTTCCTCCACTAGAGCTACTAGACGATGCCTTAAAAGCTGTAACTCTCTTTGTTTTATTCTACTCATGTTTCTTCTCATTTATTTCTAGCTCATACGTGATGAGTGAACCGATCAGTTCATCAACCGGCATTTCTTTCAAATTCCTTCCTTCGGTTATGGTTGTAGCTTTAGCTTCCCAAACAGGTGGTAGTCCTCTAAAGATTTTCTTGATTAACTCATAAGTAGGGTAAGATTTACTAAGTGCATTTAATGAATTTGTGATGTGTGTGAATCTAGTGTACATGGATTGAATAGATTCATCATTAGTCATTTTAAATACCTCGTATTCACTAGTAAGCATATCTATCCTACTGCCTTTTACTTTCTTAGTGCCTTCATATGTACTTCTAATTTTTCCCATATCTCTTTAGTAGTTTTACATGTCATCACCCTATTAAACTCATTTAGATTTAGTGCACAGTATAGAAGGTTTATTGCAATAACATTTATTTGAACAGATTTCCAATCATCATCAGTATACTCATCTTCAATCTTAGATACATTTACTTTATCAACTACTTTCATAGGAACATGACTTCCTTTATAAAATATTCTCCACGCTTTCCAATCAACATTTAAAAGATATATACTCATCCTTCATTTCCAATAGGCGTAATTTACACCGCAAAAAATTGGTGATCTAGTGAACGAGTGTCCCTCACCGAATGGGGTTACACTGATGTGTGCCATTGTGATCTTTTACAAAAATAATGGTTAAGTCTATGTAACCTCACTCTGATACCAAATGTGAATTTCGGTGTTAGCCCAAGAGGGGGGTGAATTGGGTATTTTAAAAATTAATTTCTTTAAGTTCTAATTTTGAAAACTTTCAATTACAAACTTGCAAGCTACCTACAACTAGCTCAATGTTCTTCAATTAATCAACCTAATGAGTGATTTTATCAGTCAATCAATTTTACCAAATTACTTTGTAGACATACTATATAATCAAAACATTCACAATATTCACATAAATAAATGTTACGCGAAAATTAAAAGGAGTTAAGGGTAAGAGAGATGCAAACACGATTTTATGAGGTTCAACCAACCCGGCCTACGTCCTCACCTTGAGCAACCCACTCAAGGATTTCACTAATCCCTGCTCCTTTAACTGGGATGGAGCTTCCCTTAATAATCTGCTGCTTATAAGAGGCGTAGCTTCCTTCTCAACCCCAGTTCACAACACAAACCATGAATACAATATAATGAATACAATTTCTGAAAAACTCAAAATGTTTCTAACCAAACTAGTTAGTACAATAGAATTCCTAGTACATAATCATATGATAAAACATGAAACTCAATATATATGTAAAGATATGATCTTTATATAAAGAATGAGATGCTTCAAAAATCTACCCTTTAATCAATATCTCCCAAAAATAATTTTTATAAATAAATGCTTTGGAGAACTTAGAGTTTGATTTTAGAGTAGTTTACGTAAGAATATAACATAAGATCCCTCGTAAAAATAGTCTTGAATAACATGTAAATCTAAGTTCTTGCTATCAAATAATTTATAAAATTAAATCTTTGAATAAAGAATATGTCCTTGAATATTACAAATATTAAACAATATTTTTCAAGTACCTTTTGCACCAATAATGTAAATCTTTTTGAATAAAAAATATAACTTTAAGTGTCACAAGGATTCAAGCTTTAGAATGCTATTCCCAAAAGATTTTTAAAATAAATAACTATGGGAAAATAGGTTTCTTGCTCCCAATAAGATATTTAGATTAACAAATAATGAAGAAGACGACCGTTTAATAAAATATTGAATATGCAATAAAATATTTTTCCAAACCTCAAGATCAAACAAGTTTTAGCAGAAGTTGTGTGTGTATTCACATGGATCTTGAAGATGAGAATGCCCAAAAAAATATGGATTTTTTGGAGTGCAGGAAAAAGTTCTTAGCCAAGATTCAAAGCTCTCAAAAGTATGCCAAAGATTAATGCAATATGTTCAAGGCTCCCAAGAGAGAGGAAACAAGTGTTCTTCTAGGGTTTGGGGTTAGTGTATATAAGCAATATCAGTAGTTGATCAAATCCTAGACATTGGATCATTTTGAAACAAAAACATTTCGTCTATGTCCATGTTGAGACGCTGTTTTGTGCCGCGACGTTCGTCGACGAGAGCACGCATTCGTCGACAAGAGACCTGTCTGAACTTTTTGTGCTCTCAGTATTTTTTCATCAACAAGAACACATCGTTTGTCACCAAGTGGCCTTCGTGCGTTCATCGACAGGCCTCTAAAATTTACCTCTAAAATTCATTCAACCTAAAACTAATGTAAATGAATCTTTCATGAAATGCATGAGTCCTAAGGTCAATCTAGGGTATATTTGAGTTTCGAATTATATCATATAAAATCTTTAAATACATTCAATTCTAAATACTCATTCCAATTGAAGATCTTGAACTTGAAGCTTGCTTCTTCATCCTTTTACTCTTCTAGTTCCATGGATTGAGCCAAGTGATATGTACTTTAGGTTCCTCATGACTTCTATATCATGCTTACCATTCATGTATTCTAAATCATGATCATGTTCACAAACTCAATTGCACAGGTCAAATACCAAGTGATTTGTCATTATCAAAACAGGATTGGACTTATAGAGTCAACAATAACCTTCTAAAATTGCTATCAAACCATGCTTGTTCTGTGCAATCATAACATAATCCGACATACTTATATACATTGTAAAAATATTTATTCTCATGCCACACAATTTGAATAAGAATTCATAATATAAAATATGTCTGAGATAACTATATTGATAAAAATAATGGTATAATAGACTCCATAGTTTTACTCAATCCCAAGATACCTGTTTCCCACAAATATACTTATAACCATAATAATCTAAAATTTCCATATGCCTAACCATTCAAAAAATCACGTATAACATTTTGATATTTAAAATCTCAATTTTAAACGGTTAACCTACAGAAAATAAGCTGACCTAATTTATTCCCCTTACCTGATTCCTGGAGAAATGCCCGCAGGGACCCTAAAGCAGTTCCTACGGCATTCGCACAAATCCTTGTATTCACACACCCTAGTTTAATCAGCTCAACCTCCGAATAATTGATATCCTAATATCCCTGAGCTCACATACTCCCATTAACCGATTAAAACCTAAAGAAAATGCGGGTATGATTCACTTTCCATATTTAAATTTAATTTCTAACATATTTAAAAACATTAATATGATCAAATCCCTACAATTTAACCTAACAGTTTAATTTAATCCCAAAAATATTTCCAAAAATCTAATAAAATCCAATCCTACAATTTAATTTAATCCTAAGAATATCCCCAAAAATCTAATATAATCAAATACTACAATATAATAAATAAACCGCAATTTTCATACCCATAAAATTACTTAGAAATTCATATACAATATTCCAATAATAATATACCATGATTTAACCGGATGAATTTCTAAAATAACTGACAAAATTTGTACTCTTCACCTTAGCCTTGGAGTGGTGCCTAGGATCCCTAAATCAAAAATCTACTTTGATTAAATTGATGAGGATCGAAGTCGAGACCCTGTGATGGTGTCGAATCGTCAATTTGGATGAATATTGGGGAGAAATTGAAGAGAGAGAATGGGTTTACCATATTTCAGGAGTGGGGCCTACGATACCCTAATCACAAATTTGGATATTTTTCGTTCTTCAATCGGCTAAGAATCAGATAAGAAATTGAAAAGAGAGAGAGAGAGAGAGAGAGAGAGAGAGAGAGAGAGAGAGAGAGATAGCCGCAGCTCTCTATTTCAATCTTATTTATATCTCACAAAGATTTGAGATGTATATATATATATATATATATATATATATATTATAATATTATATTATATTATTTAATAATAATATTTTTTAATTAATTTTAAATTATTATTATTATTACTATTATTATTATTTTATTTTTATTTTTTATTTTGTTGGAACCACTACATTGTCGACGGTTTTCCTACGGGCTGAGTTACTTAAGGGCTAAGTAACATAATTTTTCTTCATAACTCTCATTTGCCCTCTCTCTCTCCTAAGCCTCCCAGATCACCTTCAAGTACTCCTCGATCCTCTCTCCCTCTTCCCGGCACGTAGGTCGTCGATCTTTGGTAGATTGGAGCAGCTAGGTTTCGTGGTTTTGAAGGTTTTAGGCAGTTTCTCTAGGAACAAGTAAGGGGATTAGATTGTGTCAGTTATTTTTGAAATATGAATCGATTAAATTGCAATATATGTTTACAGAAACAGTATAAATGATTTTCTGAACAAATCGAGTGTATGAAAATGGTTGTTTTGAGTTTCATACTTTTTAGGGAAAACTAAAGTGAATGGGTTGAACATCTCCTATTTTCAATCAAGTATATAGTTTGAGTTAAATTAAACCCTGAAGATGCCCATACCTTTATTTTCAACAACTTATATGTTTCCCAAACAGTTGGGTATATTTATGAGTTGTCAGATGAAAATTGTGTGGCATGAAAATGGTTTAAAATGGCATAAATGAACATAATGTTTATATAGTTATGATACAGTATAATATGATGGTTATATGCTGAGAAGTGATATGACGGCTATATACCGAGATGCGATATGATGGTTATATGCCGATATGCGATATGACGGCTATAAGCCGAGATTTTGATATGACGGCTAGATGCCAAGTTTTGATATGCCAGTTTTATACCGAGACAGTATATGACAGATATTCGATTTGTGGGATAGTCGATTTGTGGCCTGGGTACAGTACTACTCCCGATGTAGTTCCGGGGGACCCCTCCCGATGTATTTTTAGGTGACCCTCCTGATGCAGTTCTAGGTATATGGTAGGCACAATCGTACTTACTCCCTTTTTCTGAATTAGCTATAGTTAGCCGCCCATATGCTAAGTCCAGCCTTTGGGCCGCACAGCCCGTCATGGGGGGAAGCATGACGATGCTACTTCAGCAGTACAGGGTTATTTCTTTTATGCATATATGGGCAAATTTACTATTAATGAGCTATACTGAACCGACAGTGCATTAGTCAGAAATTATGTATTTTTGATTATGGATTAGTACAGTTTTAAAATGTCATTTCAGATACAATTAAATAATGGAAATTTTATATTCACAGGAAAACTCATTTTAGCCACACACTGATGATAGTCTAATCTGCCTTACTGAAAAGTGTCTCACCTCATTATCCATCTCATTTTTCAAGTCCTACATGGAACCGTGTCTAGCTAACCTTAGGGCTGGGACTAGATAGTTTGTAGTAGTTGAAAGTAGAATAGTGTTCCCAAGAGGGGGGTGAATTGGGTTAATTAAAAAATTTATGTTCTTTTTCAAACTTTTTATATTTTAATTACAACAGCAAACTTAATTAAGCTAACCAAAAAACAGTCACAATCCAAACACTCAACAAAGAACTTGAAAGATAAACAATCCAATCAATCAACAAAATTGAAATCAATCGATCAAAACACTTTATGCTTTTGGTAACAACCCCATGGTTATATGCAAGCCCTATTTTGATTTTTTGTAATGCACTATCTTAACCAAGATTTCCGCAAATTAATAAATGTACTCCCTTGTGGGTTTCCAAAAAAGATTAATTAACACGTACTTTCTAGAGTTAAGAGTCTTCTCTGAATTCTTACTTAAGCCCTGCAATCAGTAATATTCATTCACAATATATAGTGGAGAAAATAAAAGTGTAAGGTAGAGAGAAGACACCAAGATTTTATGAGGTTCGGCTTATCCCCAACCTATATCCTTGCCTTTGGCAAACCCACCAAAGGATTTACTATGTCAGTTCTTTAACCAGACGAAACAACACCGTTTACAAAACACTCCTTTGATTAGGCTAGAACCCGCCTCTCCAAACAATATACCCTCATCCGGTCCAATGATTCAACACTCGAACCATCATTGAATCTACAAAAGATATTTGAAACAAGAAGTACAAGAATTGCTCCTAAAAGAGCAAATTAGTACAATTCAAACTGTATACTTCAATGTAATTCAAAATATGAAATTCATATTGAAGCTCTAAAAGTATTTTACTGTATGATTCTTTCAATGGATGAAATAATTAGTATTTGCAGCACAATATCAGTGAGTGAGAATTAGCAAAAACTCAGTAAGCTTCGTGCAAGTTGAGAGTAAGAGAGAGCCTTGAGAGTTTGAGAGCAATTGAGAGAAACTTGAATGCTGAATTTAATTCTTGGTAGTTAAATCAATTAAACTTGGGTGTATTTATAGAAATAGAAAAGTATCTAGCTTTTTCCCCAAGTTGACTTGGAGTAAGGTCCAAGTTTTAAATAAGTTTGAGTCCCAAGTAATTGAATTTTTCAAAATATGTCCGTTATGTATTTTAAACTCTGTCGCGTGGCAGTTGACTGTGAGGTTTCTGTCAGTCGCTTGTCAATGCATTACTCATATAAAGTACACAAGCAGTAGGGTGGCAGTCACCTGTCAACATAGGGTGAGGCACCTGTTACTGAGTAACTTATTTTTCAAAGACAAACAAAAGGATGACAGTTGACTAACAAAACTCAGTCAGTCGTCTCAAAATACACTATCAGTCGCCTGTCAATGCCGAGACAATTGACTGACATGTTTCGGTTTGTACATTTTAAAAATTTTAATATTACAATAGACTGTCCATTTGGAGTCAGTCATCTGGCAAGTAAAAAATTTGGTTAAACTTAGTTTTGTTCTCTCTCTCTTTGCCTACTTATTTCTTGGAATATCAATTTGTTTTCTTTTAAAAATATGTTCCAAGATCTAAGGTCTCTAAGTCTCGTTTTCCTAATGAGCTTCAAATGAAAATTCATACTTGAATCATACTTGAAGTACTTACAAAGCTTTTCCTAAAGACTCATTTGACTCCTCTTTGCTTTGAGTTCTCTTTATTGTTGAGCTTCAATGATCCTGAATTTGATGTGAGCTTTCAAGATATGTCATTTTAAGGTCTAAGCTTCATTTGATCCTTGATTTTTGACATGAGCCTTCAGGATTGTCATTTAATCATCTGTAATCCACTTTGCCTCCATTAATTGAAATATCACTACTTTGAAGTATATTAGATAGCCTTACTTTGTTATCATCAAAATCAAGAGTCGTAAGCCTAGCTAGGCCAATAGTAGCAGTTAGAGCTAGTGAGACACCAGCTATTATGTTTTGATATTTTGGGGTTGTAATATATTGACAAGAAGTTTATATGTATATTTGGGGACAGTTAGAACTCTAGTAATATGATTGAGGTGTTTTCTTGCGCTGTATGGTTTTACTTTCAATTATGACAGGACCACTCAATTTTCCCTTGTTAGGGCAGGTGGAGGTATTATGGTATCAGAGTTTATTTTATTTACAAATAATACCCCAGGCCCACTTCCGGGTTTGGGGGCGTTACATTACATAAGCCTTGTTTTTTAATTTCAATCTTTACAAGCCTTATGTTACATCAAAGTTGTGATGGTTTATGGATATTTCTAGTCTCATCGGGCTTAACAACTCTTTTTGAACTTAAATGGCCAGGTATACTATTTTTGTGTACAAAATTGCCAAAATTTTCAAATAGTTATAAGTCTGTCATCTAAGCCCATTTTTGTGTCCAAAAGGGGGAGTAAGGCATAAAGCATAGCATAACATATTCCAAGCACTAGAATTAATTTGCATTAAATAATTATCATTTTCATTTATTGGCACACAATTCCCTTTGACAATCACTTGCCAGGCCCTCCAATCCATTGATTTTATAAAATTGCTCATTCTTAATTTTCAGGAGGTAAAATTTTCACCACAAAATATTGGAGGCTTAGAAAAGGATTGTCCCTCACTGAAAGGGGATACACCAACAAGAGCCATAAGATCTTTAATAAATACGTTTAAGCTTTTTGTCACGAGGCTCTAATACCAATTGTGAGGAATGGTTTATTCCCAAGAGGGAGTGAATTGGGTATTTCAAAATTCTAGATTTTTTAAGCCCTAATTTTAAAACCTCAACTAATATTATGCAAGCCTAGGGTTTTTCTAAGCAATCAAAATACCCACAAATATTTAAGTATGCAAATATTCAACACATGTGCAATAAGCGCAACAAATCAACTGTAAATATACAAGTGCTGAAAAATAAAGAGAGAAGGGAAGAGAAAGTACAAACACAGTATTTTTATGAGGTTCGGTTGTACCCACCTACGTCCTTGCCTCAAGCCAACCCGCTTAAGGATTCCACTATCCTGCTCACTTAACCGGGTGGAGCAAAGTCGTTTACAAATCTCCTTATAGGGTGGAGTCCCCCTCTTTAGGTGATACCACACGCCTAGCACACTCCTTTTAGGATGGAGCTCTCCTCTTATGCGATACCCCACGCCTGGAACATGGTTCACTACCCAAACCGCAAGAATACAAAGATGATAAAAATATTTTGTGTACAAATAAAGTGATTCTTCAATAAACAGAGATGTACAATATAAAATCCTATATGCACTTTCAAATGATATGAAATAAGCTCAGTAAAGTAAGTGTATTTTTCTCAATAATATTTTTTGCAATCTTTGAATAAGATGTATATGATATATACTTCAATGATTCAACCCTAATAAAAATTTCTCCAAAGAATATTTTTCAAAATGAAAGCAAAAGAACCTAGGGCTTGGCAAAAAATAAATGTAGATGATCTTTGGTAAACTGAATACAAGAAAGCTTTTTAAGCAAGGTATATATCAATAAATATATGCTCAAAGCCTTCTTGAATAACTCACAAAATTTCTCCGAAAATGATTTTTAAAATGAAAGAGAGGAGAAATTTGATATATAATATAAAGTCTTTCAAGCAATATATATGAGTTGATATATGCTCAAAACTTTTCAAGAATCTTTTTAAAAGGATTTCTCCAAAAATATTTTCAAAATGAAAGTTTAGGAGAAAAATGAAATTGCTCTCAAAAATATTTTGCAAAGAAGAAAAGGAGAGCTTTGATTTGAACTAAATGCCCAACAAATGAAAGAATATGAATCAATATGTTGAACAACCATTTTAAAAGCATTGGGCAAGGTATTTATAGTGTTTTTCAAAATGTGACCGTTTTCTAACCATTGGGGAGTAAAATAATATTTTATTTTGAAAAAATCCAACCATTGGAGCTCAAAATTGCCTGAACCCAAAAGATCCAACTAACTAGGGCTTACTTCGGTCGACTAGCCCAAGGCGATTTTCAAGTCCTCCAGGTTCATTCAACTGGGGCTGAAGATCCGGTCTACTGGATCATCAGGCCGATCAACTGGGCTTCATATGTTTTAAACAGGTCGGTTGACTAGGCTTTCTTAATTCAAGCCAGGATGGTTTGTTCGGTCGATTGGGGCTTTTAGAAATCTGGCCTAGAGGTCTAACCGATCGACTAAGGCTATTAAGGCATGAAAGGGCCAATCGACTGGGGCTTTTAGAAATATGGCCATTTGGTATTTTCGGTCAACTGGGTTGTAGAGGCTGGTCGACTAGGCTCTTTGAAAAGATGATTTTTGGCCCACTTTTGACGCAAAAACATTTCAAAGACCTTTGTATGATTTTATTTTTTTTATGAAAAAGGTTTTGCATGAAAAAATAGGTTCCCTAAGGTTTTTCTACTGTCGTCATTGAGCTTAGCATCATATCACGTAAAGCATGCATATCACAAATAAATTTAAATGCAATACAATTTAAAAATAAACATTTTTTTTTTCTTTGTTCTTTAATTCTTCATGGAATATGCCAATATGTATATGCTTTAAGTCCTTTCTTGGCATACATTTCTCCTTTACCTTATGTGTGCTGAATTTTAAACCTGTTCAAATACTAAATACACACATAAGATACTTGTGCTTTGTCATTGTCAAAATAGGGATCAGACTCAAAAAGTCAACATCTTCAGTAGCAGATGTCACTATGCTTAAGACATGCAAGTTGGACTCTTTACCACATGTGTATTACGCGCACACGCACACACACACACATCTCTTGGTCCAAACCACCTTGACTCAGATAGTGAACCAAAAAAGTGTGATTAAGTTTAAGGGGTTTCTAAAAGTTCAACGAAGTCGTCACTAACCTATTATTTTTAAGGTGTGGTTACTACATGTGCACACTTGCTTGTGTGTGGGAAGCCATGCGCAGGCACATGGGTCCATGTGCTAAGGTTTTTTTTTTTTAATTTATTTTTTTGGCCATTTTTCGTTTAAATTTTTTCAAATTTTTTTCATTTTTTGGTTGCTTTTTTTTTTTTGTCCTACCCCAAACAAAATGGGGTATCAACAATGTCTTAGTATAAAATGGGAGTACATGACTCCTCAATTAGTTTGATGTTTACTTTTATCAAAGTTAGAATAGCATATAAAACTCTTTAAAGAAACGTGAGTATTCATCAACCATTATAAAACTCACTAACATTTGTAAATGTATCTACCCCACTTACCTCTCTCACTATACACACGTTGCCTGTGTAGGTATTGGTTGTGAGTTATGTTGCTGTCATGTATGCTATGATTCTCACTTGCGTACTTGTAAGGACCTGGTTTGGTACAGGACCAAACCATCGACAGTTTTAGGGAACTCGGGAAAACCATCAACAGTTACAGGTAGGAAATGGTTTGGTATAAGACCAAACCATCGACGGTTTCAGAAATCTCAGCAAAATCGTCGAAGATTTCCCACGAACTGAGCTTACTTAAGTGGGAAGTAAGTTTATGTTTTACATTTTAAAACTCTCTCTCTCTCTCTCTCTCTCTCTCTCTCTCTCTCCCCTTTAGGGTTTTTAGGATCTCTCTCGCTCTCTCTCTCTCCTAAGCCCTCCCAGGTCTCCCTCTTGCTATCTGATCGTCTCTCTCTCCTCTCGACTTGCCGGTTACTCTGTCCTCGGCTAGGGTTAAGGAAGCTAGGGTTGCATCTTCCAAACATTGTAGGCATATTTTCAGGTGCAAGTAAGGAGAATAAATTATGTCAGTTATTTTTTAAATGTGAACCGATTAAACTAAAATATACAGGTACAAAAATATTATATATGATTTTCTGAATGAATCAGGCATATAAAATGAGGTTTTTGGTTATTATACGTATTTCGGGAAAACTAAAGTAAATGGGGTGATCATCTCCTTTTCTTGAAAAACATATGTACTGAGTTAAACTAATCCTAGAGATGATCATAAATTTTATTTTCAGTAAAGAATATTTTCTCAGAGTAGTTTGTTATATTATGATATATCACTCAAATCATGTGACATGAGAATGTTTATTATTTCTGCATAATTAAATTGGATGGTTTTTATGGTATTATATAGTGAAGGATATGGCTTTATACTGATCTCAGAAATTGTTAAGAATAATGTGGATTTATGAAATGACGGTTTTTATACCAAGTTATGATATGACAATTTTTATACCGAGTTATAATATGACAAGTTTTATACAAATTTATGAATATGACGGTTTATACCAAATTGTGAAAATGAGATCATGTTACGGTTTTTACTATGTAAATTGTTATATGGTATATAAACCCTAAGGGACTAGATGTTATGAAAGCTCGGTATCGTAGCTATAGAAAGGAAGTTTTAGTGCAACCACACTGGTGAGAAAGTGTTGGTAAGGGAGAGTCGATTTGGCCAGAGAAGGGTTGTGTACCCTCCTGGAGTCCGAACCAGGTTGAAGTAGGCAAATTTGACTCATAGACAAGATAATTTGATTTACCTTTAGTCGATCAGCCAAGCTAAGTCCAGTCTACGGACTGTACAATCCGTCATAGGGGTAAAACATGTCGATGAGTCCAATAAGGAAGGTTCTTTATGCAAATATGTAAATTATATAAATGGGGCCAAGTATGGGCCGAATTTTATGAATTGAATGAAAAGTATGTATATCTAATTATATAGGCGTGAGTTACAATTTTTAAATGCAATTTCCTTAAAGTTAAATTAATAGTTATATTTTTTGTCCACACTAACTCATGTTAGCCACACACTGATGATAATTTATTCCTGCTTACTAAGAAGTGTCTCACTCCAATAAACATTTCAACTTTTCAGGACCTACAGGAAATCAAGCTTAGAGAGCTTTGGGAAGGGATTAAAAATTATAGTTTAGAGGAAGTGGTTTGTATGGACTAAATTAACTTCGTTTTTATATTTCCTTGGGATGTAATATTATTACTTAGAGATATCTTTATGTTTGTGATGGTTAGTACTCTGGTATAGCATTTGAAGTTTAATTTATTTCCGTGGCTTATTTTGGGACTAAATTATGGAAAGTCTCATCCTCGACCCCATTGGGTTCGAATCATATGACAATTGTGGTATCAGAGATTTTAGTTATTTAAAAGTGACACTCTAGACCCCAATTTCGGGTTCAGAACGTTACATTACTGCTTCCGCTTGCTTTGTATTCGATGGTTGTGAATGCGCTCTTGTTTTGAACCACTATGTACTTTTGGATTGTTAATTAAATAAAAGGGCTTTAACTAGTATTGAACGGCCATCACAAGGTGTGAAGTGTTCTACCCATGACAACTCGGCATATTGACATGTCTCCTACTTTCACATGCTGTGACTTTTATATTTTTCAAATAAAGTAGATTTAAATATGGATGGGTAATTACAAGAAGTTCAATAAACAAAAAATTGCAAAGATCTCTTCATATAAGAAGTTAACCACTCATCTCGTTGTTTTTTAACACTGATTTTTTTTTCCCCATAAAAATGATAAGTTGAGTTTGACTTAACAATTGTTTTATTTAGAATTATTTTTAATTTTTTTAAAATTAATTCCTAAAAGCACAAAACAAATAAAGAGAATTTTCTTACACATGCCCAAGAAAGAGGTATCACAATCCTTGATGAACATAGATCTCATGTCCTGCATTAATCTGCAACAAACAAGAACAAAGAAAAACTGCTTCGGTTGGAAGATGGAAAACTGGTTCTGTATAAACTATAAAGATCAACGTTGCCAGATCCTTTTTTATACACCCAAAACATATCCATGTCAGGCCAGCTATACTATTTACAGTGCAACAGTTCTAAAAGCCGTCACCGAGGCAATGCTAGAGAAAGAGAGAGCGAGTCCGAGAGCTTGTCACCACGATCAGCATCATTATTTGTGTATGACAATGCTGGCCATTTTTCTCGGTTACTTTTCTTGTCCATCATCTGAGAAAAAGAAGGCAAGACTCCCCTTTTCATGGATGTTTCTTCACTCCCCAGTGAAAGCTCGAGATTTAGAGCTGGAGATCCCATCTGGCCCTCATCATCCGCTAGATGGGCTTTCAACTGCGAATGTGCATACTTTTCCCCCCACCCATCATCCAGCAAGCTTCGATCGACAGAAGTTAGAGAGCTACAGCTACTGGTGGTTCTTGAGTTCTGAATAATCTCCACACCGCAAGCTGCATGGTATCTCTGATCCTTAACGGGGGAACTAGGATCAATACTAACCATCCCGGAGGAAAGTCCACCACTCGAGCAAATTATGCCTTCAATGTCATCATGTTCACGTGTTCCATGGAAGCTCTTCATCTTCTTACATTCCCTTCCTACATCAACCACACCACAATCCTTGTCATTGTTGCTACCAGTATGCAGGCACGGTGTGTATCCTCCCTTCCTTGTCACAGGATCCTTAGATGGTTCCTGCAAGAAATATATGGTATATGACACATGCACAATAATATTACCAGACTTACTAAAAATGAGAAGAAAAATGCTCTCCAAAACTACAAAGAAAGGAAGAATCAACTCTCTTCTTTCTGTTCTCTTGATGGTCCTTTAAGAGAATAACAATTCAGAAAGAGCATTGATACTGCCATTGTTGCCAGCACGAGTATACTCCAAAGTGCACCCTCCCCCCTCTCTCTCTCCAAAACACCAAAAAAAAAAAAAAAGGGACACACACAGGCTATCAATACTGCTAATCTGGAATCAATTCAAACACAGCCAAAATTCATCGTCAAATTACTTTGGTGCTTGGCAAGCTCGTTTGAAGCAAAAAGCATTCAGATGATACTTGGAATCCCAAGAAATGTAGACCAATCTAATAAGGTACTCGCCTCATGTCATAAAGGCTGATGCCTGATTTTTAGACCATATAAGCAATGTACACTTGACAACAATCAATTTGTTGCAAGGCAATATCATCAGTAAAGCATTACAACATCCATCACAAGTATCACAAAGAAAAAATCGTCGAAGAAGAAATCAAATTTGTGTGTACGACTAAACATACACACACACACACACACACAGAGAATAATTAGTATTCACCATATCATTTTCAGAATTTCTTGGAAATTGGACTTACCAATTATGTGATTTCTAAGTTACAATAATAGTATTAATTGTTTAATTTTCCTACTTAAAGAACTTAAAAATCAAAAATAGCAGTCGGCATCCTAATGACTAAGCTACTTTGAGAGAACAACTAGTAGATGATTGAGATTAGGCATCAATGCTAGCGCATTTAAACCACCCCCTCCCCCCTAAATGGGTGAATCTGACGACATTGAAATATATTCTTATTCAGATAACTAATTTGGTGCTACCCACAACTCTGGGATCGCACAAATGCAAAGAGGAAATTTCAACAGACAAAATGTAAAATCTAGATGCCCTCTTAACTCATCTAACTATATGGCTTCCACAGATGCTAGGTTTTCCCCTATTATGCAAATGATAAATGTCTATCATTTAAATAGCAATAATTGCTGACTATTTGAGGAAAACGCAACAGCAGCAAAGAAATCATGTCTCATAAATGCTAAAATATAAACGCAAGCATTACCAGGGGTGTGCTTGTGCATTGCATATTCATAAATGATGGGAATGGCTCAGTTCTCACTGCCAGACTTGACAACGAAATAGCATCAACTCTGATTGGTTGCTGACCAAAATTTTTGTGCAAATCTGAAAGCTTCTTATTAGGAGAAAAGACTTTGGGTTCACTTATTGCATCTATTCTTCCGGAAGAAAAAGATGGCAATTCCTGCGAGGCAGCATAACTTGATGCCCCCTGTGCATCATCATCAGTGTTTTTATCCATGAGTGTCCCATCAAAGCCGGAGGCAAATATCATTTTTGGCGAAGAATTTTGTTCTGGGTAATTTGTTCTCCTTGCTTTAAACACACCCCATAAGAAATACAAATTATTCCAACCTGCAAATATATGATATATATCAGCAAAAAAGTATATGCAGACACGTGTAACCTCCAAATCAATGCATCATGTATGCACATGTGCTTGTGCACGCATGCTGGCATGTGTACTTTCACAATGAAACACTTGGACCATGGAAAGATCATCTTACGCTGGGATTTTTCAGGAAGCAGGTTTGATGAGAATATCAGCAGCTCAATCCCATCAACATTTCCTTTGAGAGCTAAATCATTCTTAATCATGCATTCCAACAAGCTCTTATAGTTTCTCCCATAGCTACACAAGAAACACATGGAAAAGTAAACAAACCTTGAAAAGAGGTATCCATTTTAATTATGCAAGCAAAAACAAATATTCCAAAACAAACCTCTCAAAATCTTCCGCAAAGAAGTACAGGGCAATGTTATCTTCTGTAGCACAATTTTCTGAGAACTGGATTGGCCATGTGCTAATGCGAGATACTTCCTCCAGAAGGACCCTGCAAGGAAACTTCTCCACTACTTCAAGCACTTTTGGTGACGCACAAGTTGACAAATGTGCTTGAATCCTGTCACAAAAACCTGGAAGCTTTCCATGCGTCTTCATCTCAAATCCGCCCCTGCAAGATATGACAAATACTTGAGCAAAAGGCACTCCCAAAACACACAGCGTGTATTTAGGTGAAACAGACAATCCTCAATAAACTGAGAAAGGAACTTCAAGAAATGTGAAAAATCATACTGCCATATGTAATCAATCTCTGGAACAGCCATCATAGAAGCAAGTCTAGGAAAGCTTCTGCCATAATGCTCTTCAGAAGAAGGAATCTCAGCATCAAACTTTGCTGCCAAAGGAATATCAGCATTAGACTTCGTTGCTTTGGTAGTAAATGCTGATTCTGTGAAGGCTTCAGCATCAGACTTTGCTGCGAATGGAATATCAGCATTAGACTTCGTTGCTTTGGTAGCAAATACTGATTCTGTGGAGGCCTCAGCATTCCGTCTAACAACATTGACATCTCTACCTTGCTCTTCATTTGTTGCACCAGAAGGACAGCAAATTGTGTTCGAAGAAAATCGATCTTTTGAAGCAATTCTGCCCTTCAAATTGAGGATTGGCATGGATAAACCATCAGTTTGGGTTGGACGGTTCCGCTTTTTGGGCAATTCATTCTTAGAAAGAACTTTTCTTGGCTTCGGTTTGTGAGAAGAATCAAGGCAACTAGTAGAAGGGGGAGCACCAACTGCTTTCAGTGAAAATGAGGACTTGCTCTTCACTCCAGATCCAGCTACCAAACACAAGATAAATTATCAGCATAAAAGAGAGAAAAAAAAGGAATATAAAAATCTGTAAATAAAGCAGAGCAGCAACGTATACAACCATAATTAACAATGAAAATTAAAATCTTACCCATGTCATGTGAAAGCTTTGAACCTCTATGAGGAAGATGAGCAGATAATTTTAATGAATTAGAAGTTCCATGACTAGGAACAGCCTCCCGACCCCGCAAATTGCTTCCAGAAGAAACCAGTGACTTAGTTTCATGATGAGATGCAATTTTCTTGTCTGCCTTTAATGCAGAAGAAACAGAACCAACCATTGCAGAACTTGCAGGAGGATGATCTAGCTTACATGAATTCTTCATCCGAACTGAATTCTTTCCTTTTCCAAGTCTTAATCTCTTCAAATCCTCAAAATTATATGACTTCGGAGAAAGCATCTTAACTTTTGCATCAGTCGCATTTGGACAGCGTGACCTGGCACTGTTAAATGACAAAGATTTACTCATCATTCTAACCAAGCCATCCTCTTTTCTGCCAGTGGTAGACCTGGCACCATTAAATGACAAAGATTTGCTCATCATTCTGACAACGCCCTCCTTTTTCCTGTCAGTGGTAGCACTATCACTGATGATTTTTATCTTTCTAATGTCTTCCTTTGGTAGTTGAACTTTCATTTTTGAATCAAGAACCTTAACTGTATTTGACTTGGAGGGAGCACCTGAAAAGCCAAAAAAAAAAATTTGAAGTTCATAGATTTCAACAATAAACTAGAAAGCAAACCCTAACAAACAACAGAAAGCTTCTTCCTCATGCGTAAAGTAAAATTTACGGATCAAAAATTATGTAACTGGTATTTACCAGGTGATGTCTGAAGCCGTGGTTGAACACTTGGAGAATTATAACCTGAAATAGTAGGGAATTTTCCAAACTACTATAAGAGTCGTTACTTAAAGTGCATATCAGATGGACTTTCTTTATTTCCACTTACCCAATTTTTTTGATGAAAAATCCCTGGACAAGAAACCTTTTCCGCGAGGGCTCAATCTCCTCGGTGTTCTATCAGTTGTTTCAAAAGCTCTTTTTTTTGTCACTGAGGTGGCTTCTAAATTATCCGCAGGTCTCTTGGCAGATAGTTGAGAAATAAAATTAACTTTGTTTTCTATGCTTTTCTCAACATTTGAATCTTTGACATCCACTCTTGTAGAAATCTTAGAATCAGAATTACATGTTTCAATTATGGATGATCCTATGGAAGCTCCTATTACTTTTTCGATTTTATCTGGCTTCTGCTTTTCAGTTTTATACTCAAGCGTGCATTCTTCACAAATCCAATCACCATCAGGAACTTTTTCCATCTTTACACGCATGCAGTAACTGGTTGACAGAAAGCAATATATTAAATATCACTTTCCAAGAAATGTATTCACAAGCTGTCTGTAAAATAAATTTTGGAAAAAAAAAAAACCAAATACAAAAAATGACACAAAGGACTCACATGTGCTCTGCCCCATCATTGCACTTGCTACAGACAGCAAGATATGCTTCCCGACCTACATCCCCACAAATATCACAAACTTTTACCTGTTTACCAATGAAACCAATGTTATTCCACAGGATGATTTAAAAAAGAAACAAAAAACAGAAAAACAGAAAGAACTATATGTGAGAGAATGTAGGTGATCAAATGAGTAAAACATATAGCACAACATCATAAAAGATACATTCTAATGATGCAACAATGACAATATGGCATCACCAAATTATATAGATATGATAAAACAAAACACTTGCCTCTAAAAGTTGCTTGAATTCCATTTTATTTCTCCAAATACACATGATGATGTGGAGATGTACAAAGTGAGATTCATAAATCCATCACCATACAAGAACATGGTTCAAGCCAAAGGCACCCAAAAGGACAAAAGGAATGATTAAAAAACAACTACAAGTTAAGAGAGAGAGGAAAGACATTATAAATAAGATGAGGCCACAAAAATGATGTTGATTGCTGGATTGAAAGTTCATCTCATGCCCAGCTTTCCAGTCAATTTTGGGTCCATACAATATTTGACACTCCAAGAAAAATGCAGCCAAAATATTAAAAATTTCATAAACAAAATTTAAATTTTTCCCCGCACCAATCGCGTTCACTTGTCATCAAACGGAACCCATACTTGAGTAGCAAGTTAGGAGTGGGATGAGTTTCCAATAGAACTGTCGAAATTATTTTCAAAAGAGCTCAACAGGAAAAAAAAAAAAGTATAAAGAATAAAACCACACGCGCACAACCTAGATAGTTCATATGGCAGTAAAGGGATTCAGATTGCAAACCCCAAGTCGTTGAGATTAAGGCTTTGTTAAGTAGTATAAACATGATAGTTTTTAAAATTAAAATAAAGAATAACTAGAGGGATAAGTTGTTAACCAACAGATTTTAAGTTGAAATCCATGGATATTAATGCACAATAATCCTTTAAGTTTTCAAAAACTAAAATAACAAAGAGGACTCAGAAACACATTGCTAATCAAAAGGGTTACCGTTGAAATCCCTGGATTCTCATGCGCAAAAAGTAGACCATTTTAGTAATTACTGAAATCAAAATTGAAGGGAAAAATAAGAACTGTTCAACAAAACAATTCTAAATAATATCAACACATTCAAAATTCAAAAAGTAATTATAAACTGGACTGAAGAAGCTTTTTTCAAACCATAAGATCTAACAGAATATTGCAAACTTCTATGAAACATAAACATACTACTGGAGAGAGTGAAACTTGATCATATAATCTATGAGTTCAAAAGTCCAAAAAAAATTGGGAAACTTTTTTAATTATAAAAATTATTTTAGCCTATACCAAAAGTTATAAAGAAGTATTAAAAAATAAAGGAGGAACTACAATTACAAACATAAGACAATAAAAAAGGAGAAACAAAAGGTGGCAACAGATTTTTCATTTAAGTAAATATGCCCAAATAAAAAAGTGAGCAATGAATTCTAAAATTAAAACATGAAACACATCAAAGCGATTAGAAATTGTATTCAGATATAGCACAGCAAGAAATTTATAATAGCTTTGAGTCTAAAACTAAAGCAGTCCTAAGAATCTCTTTGAATCTTAACTAAAGCAATCCTAAGAATCTCACTTATTGGTAACAAAGACACCCTAACAGATTTCTTGCTTGTACTCTGATATGAAAAGAAAAATATGCTCAATTTTTCTATAGAAGTCGGAAAATATGCTCAATTTTCCATGCAAGTCAATCAACTTATTTTAGGAGAGGGAAAATTTCCCAATTAACAGCAAGTTGGAAATTGCAAGGGAGAGAATTTAAGGTATTATAAATGTAATTGCCCATTTTATTTAACCTACACAGGGGTGTAAGTGAGTCAAGCTTACTAGAGATACTTGGACTTGACTCACTCTCTAACTCAACTTGACTCGATTCTACTTGAGTTTGAGTCGAGTTCGAGTTACTCAAGTATCTTAATGAGTCGACTTTGAGCTTTGTAATATTACTCGCAAGCCTAATTGAGATTTTTAATTTAATTATTTTTTATCATATAAGTCATATAACATATATTTTATACTCTTATTTAATATTAATTTATAACTTAAACAAGTTGAGCTTGAGTTTTAAGAATTTGCATCCGAGTTGAGTTTGAGTTAACAATTTTGAGATAGATTGAGTTCAAGTCAAGTCTCAAGCTTAAAATTTTCGACGTAGTTGAGTTTAAGTATCCCATTGTGTCGACTCAACTCAACGCAAACACACCCTAAACCTATACATAAAAAGGAGATAGAAGAAGAGGAGGAGGAGGAGGTGGAGGAGGAGGAAATGCTTAGGATTGTGCAGCAGCTATGATAGGTACAAACTGCAGTAGCTTCGATAAGGAGAGGCTTGGAAAGGAAGACCTACAGAGAGATTATGAAAGAAACTTAAACAGATGATCTTTTTTCCTATTTTTTGGTTGATGCAGACGGAAAGAAATAGGACGAGCTTTTGAGGGTACTGAACCTGTTGACTAATAGAGTCTAAGATAATAGGATCAAAACTATGTATTTTTCGATCAATGGGCAGAATTTTTTTAATACCAATGTTGCCATTGATTTATTGATTCTATCTCTTTGTATCATTGTTCCTGCACTTGGGTCACCCACCCCTGATGCACTGACGGATTCAATTTCATTTGCCAATGGGGATGGAGAGGAGGAGCAGGAAAATCGTGACTCATTGGAATCATGGTTGTCAACTGTTAGTGCAAGATTCTTTTTCCTTTCCAGGTCTGTTAGTGCAGGATCCTGTATTCTTAATAGTAGTAAATGACGAATACTGACCAGAAAATCTTAATGGGAGTTAGATCCAAAAGAATGCTACAGGATCAAGAATGATAAAATCAGCAACTCAATTTCCATGGTTCGAACTGAAGAACATGAATGTAGGACTCTTAAAAGTTTATTATAGTATAATAAACCAAGATGACATGGATCATGAATAAGAAGTCGAGAATTAAAATAAATAAATAAATCAAAACAACAACAACAACAACAAAATTAATTTTATTTTTAAATTATGTGGCAAGTAATTGAAATCATGATTCAATTTTCCAAATGAAGATAAGAGCAGCACAATATGAATACTCCATAGGCTTTCTATAAAATCATGACAGTATTACACATTAAAAACAACACATGCAACAGCACTATCAAGACCCAATCTACATCTCGCATGGGCATAGAAGGAAACATTTTGTCCTCATCAATACCAAACCCCAATTAATATCTACTACAAGAATAGAAGGAAATATTTTGTCGTTGTTGATCTGATCCTATAATGGACTCCACTTTTAAAACATGACCTTCTGTGAATGTCATAAATTCCAAGCATCCAATGCAACAAAACACATAAAAAATGAATAAATGAATAAATAAAAACTTTTTTAAAAAAATGAGGGAATGCACATACTTCATCCTCCACAATATCCAAACTGACAGGATGGCCAACGAGGTGCGATTGCAATGGGGGATCCTGCACTCTGCATACCTCAATCAAAGAACTTAATTTTTCAAGAGATCCATCTTCATCAGAACATTTCACAGCTTCATGCGTAGGCTCCACAGGTTCAGGCTCATTTTCACAAGCATTATGCTTGTGGCCATCCACACTGTTGGCTTCCAATTTTGCCAATGATGATCCCACTGGTTCCATGGAAGACTCAGAAGGTTCCTGGACACAAACATAAGAATTATCTGTAAAACTCTAGACAACAAGTAGAAAAGAATGCTATTTAGCACCAAGGGAAAATGAGTTAAGGTTCCATACCATTAGTGAGCTAGCAACAGCATAGAGATCCCTTAAGGAAGTAACCTCTGATGGGTCTGATTTGTTGGGAAAAATGGCAGCTGGTTGCAGTGCTTCTACTTTGCAATGACCACTACCCAGTTTTGAAGCAGGGCATCCACTCACTGCTTTTCCAGAAAGTTCTACAGATAAACTGTTAACTGAAGCAGAACCACATGGCAAATTCTTCCGCTGTGTTTCACCATTATGATCAGAAATCATCACATTTCCACCATCAGAAGCACTGATGCATGAGATGCTATCACCATGGCACTCATGACCATGAAAGCTATGTGAATCATGGGATTCCAAAACACCATGATTTTTTGCAACAGGGTTTCCAGTAGTCACATTACTAAGCATCTTCATGTCTTCAGGCATATCCAAATGCCTCACAGTAGCTTTACTTTCTGCGTTTTCAGAGAATGGATCATGACTTGAACACACACTGAGAAGGTTGCTTGTTTCACTACTTGCATGCTGCCTATCATTGCATACACTGCTTTTAGAAGGAGATAATAGGCCAGTATCATGAAAATAGCAGTGACTAGGTGTCTTTCCCTGACAGGCTTCTTTCAGAAACTCGCTAGCCATTGTTCCTATTTGCGATGTCATTTGATTGAGATGCATACAGGATGAGCAAGGGATGGAGTACAGATTGCATGTCCCAGGTTCAGCTCTCACATGAAATTTCTCATTAGAAAAACAGCTACCATGCGTGTGTTCAACTTCAAATGATCCCTAATATGAATATATTGAAAAGACAGAAGGTGTCAATATAAAACACTATAACCCCAATAACAAAAATACAAATATTTGAAGGAAATTTTTTAAATGGAGAAAGCCTAAAATCAACAAAATCAACAGCAACCAAAATTACCCAAACAGATGGTAATTTTGTTACACACACAAGTGCTTGACTAATACACATGCATCCATGCTTGCATGCATATAGATTTAGATATGCATGTGTATGTGTGCATGTATGTATGTATGTATGTATAGATGCATATGACATAGGTATGTGCGTGTGTGCATATAACAACAATAATTACAAATTATTTAGTTGCAGAATCAATTGCAGTATCTGCAAGCCTCTTATTAGTGCATCCATCAGTACAATTTTCAGGTTTCCATTATAGAGTCATATATTCTTTAGCAAGAAAGAGCCTTTATCAATACCATTCAGGAACAGCCATTAAGTCTCTTTCAGCAGACTAAAACCCATAGAAGAATAGTCATAAAAGAAAAATCAGCATGGAACCCCCGAAACAAGAGTCACTTCCATTTAGTAGAACTGAGTGCTGGAATTCCAGAATAGTCTAAAAACTCATAATCAAAAGGATATGAAGTCAACCAGAATCAGATACCAATTATTATAGAAAGACAACTAAAACCAGACATTTTCTCACCATATTTGTCTCAACAGCACAGCATGGCTCATCTTGAGGCCCTTGTATGCGACAACCCCCATGCAAGACTGGTGAAATCTAAAAAACAAGCCATAATCAATACAACTCTTCTCCTAAAATCAAAATAGTATAATATAGATATTACCATTATAAATTTATGACGAATTAGGTATAAAATTCCAAAAGCATAGCAAAAAGCTTTTTTCCATCAAAGAAATTTCCATCTAAATAAATGTGTCCATGATCAAAGGCAGGACACCTTTGATCATCATCAAGTGAATATATAAGCATAATACGCCAAACAGTAAGCCCTAAGCCATTCCATGAGAGGTCTCCAAACCATAAATTGAGTAGAAAGGGCTTAAATTCCCACCATACAGCATCAAACAAAACAGTGCCACAATAATATTTTCTATTTTTTTCCCCGGGGGGGAAGTTTGCTTTAGAACATACTTCCATATAAAATCAGAGCTATATTCTTTCTTTTTCCACATTGAATATAAGAAGAATGGAATTATGGTTACAAAGCATATAGCCATTCCCATCAATTTCAGTTGTAGCACTCACGTGCTTAAATTAGCAAAATTAAAGCATGAAAAACTTCACAATCAAACCCAAGAAGCATTTAAAAAAAACTAATTAAATTATAATAACAAAATTTATCCAAGAAGAGATGTCTAAAAAACAGAAAAATAATAAATCAGCATGATTCTGGCCACCCTTCACAATTTGGTGTCAGCTTGATATTAAAGAAGAAGTTGGGAATGTTATCACAGGATTTAGAGGAACTTTTGTCATTTACTGATATCTTGGCTTCTAATAAATAAACCATTTCATCTTGGATAAAATCTGGAGAGAAAATTAAGAACAGATTTGTATTGATCTCTTTTTATGTATTCGGTTCCTCCTAAAAATTAATGATAAGAGTATTAGTAATTAACATTGTCTTCATTTTCCAGATTTTTTTTTGATAGCTTCATTTTCTGAATTGCTCTCATGGTTCTGTGAGATAGTGTGAGAACTTAGGCCACACCAACAGCACCAGAAATTTTTAGCCAGCATTTATTCCACTTCCAAATTTGGGCCTTCATGAACAAGTCTCATTGTATTTAGTCCTAATAAAAAAACCCCTAGAAATTAAAAAACCAGAAAACTAGGAAATAATTAAGTTTGTTTGTAGAAAACCTTAATTCCTATTAGGATCCCCAACCAAATCAATGTGCAGTTGCCAACAAAACCCAAACTTCGAACAAAATGGTCAATCTTACACGACTGTTTCACCCGAAAGATCAATCTAAGTTTGAAATTTATGACATCGTTTACAAATAAAAAAGTACACAATTCAAAAACCAAAACACAAAAGAACCATATACACAATCAGGAACAAATAGCATACATACACACACACACACACACACACACACACATATATATATATAGAGAGAGAGAGGGGGGGGGGAGGGAGAGGGAGAGACAGGTGGGGGTAGCATTCAATTGAAAATAAGAAATGGTTCGCAAACCCCAATTAATAAAGTATAGAGAAATCAGGAAGACTGAAAGATTGTAGAGATAGAGAGTAAGAGAGGAGTGACAAACAGCTGCGTGCCTCTGGTTCCAAAATCTCACAGTAGTGGTGAAGTCCAGAATGCCCTAAATAGCGTGAGCCATGGGAAAGAAAAGAACAGGAAACTTATAAGATCAGAGAGCTTTAATGGTGTGAAAAGAGCCAGGCAGAAGCCTCATCTTCCGTTTTTTAGAATCTTAAGGGGGCAACGTGTTTTTCGCACTAGCGGCAACATGTTTTTTACACTAGTGGCAACGTGTTCTATGCGCACTTAGTCTGCTTTACCTATCCTCTTTTATCATATTCACACTAGTGGAAGAACATCAATTTCCTTTTCTTAATGTCTTTCCTCTTTTGGACGAGATATTTTATGTGAGGCACCAATTATGCATTCTTAAGTCTCATTATTAAAAGGAAAATGCCAGTTTTATACAAGACCATGCTTTGAACTAGGATTATTAGACTCAAATTTGATATTTAATGTGGTTTTCGGCAACATTAACTTGACACATTAAGTCATAATATCCTCCCCTTTTCCTATCATTAGCATGCGTCGAACAAAGCTGCAGGGCTAGTACTCCTTTAAGTGTTTGCCTATTTACAGCCTGCAATTTCCATATATAAATACATTTATTTATATATACATACATGCATACATACATGACTTGACCCATTACACTAGAAACATAAACTGTTTCCTTTCACAGCCATGGGACGCTTTTGGGGTTTAAAGCCAACTAAGCATACATGCTTAGTTGATTCAAAAAAGCACGAACCTGTATGTTCCCATGGAACCATTAATTTCAATGTAGGACCAATTGTAATTCAAGAAATATATAAATTAAATGAATATCCTACTTCAGTCTCCATAGCTCTGTAAATGCGTAAAATTACCTCTTTACCTAGATTGTGGAATTGACCAATGTCAAACTTGCATGTACCTAATAATTAAATTAATTATTAATTGTATTATATTTGTATTCTTGCAGGAGGTAAAGATTGGTGGTGCTCGCTGGGATTGGTCATAAAGACACGTGGCAGGGTCTCTAGCAATCTTGGTTCTAGCATGCTCTAGAGAGTCTCATCTTGTTGGCTTGAACAGGATACGCTAATGGGACTCTCTACCCCTTAGCCTTTTCTTAAGCTGCTCAAGCGTCCACATGTCATTCATGAGATGTGTTTCCTTTCATTTTCTTCCTTACCATGAGTCATGACTGGTTAAAAATCTATCAATTTTTTGCACTAATTGAGATGTGAGATGTCATTCTATTATTAGGAGGACAACATCTTACACCATTTTCCCTCTCTCCTATAAATACACTACTTATTCTTCAAGGGGAATCTCTAACACTTGAGAAATTAACACCCACCCACCCCCCTTCCTCAACGAATCCTTATGCCATCAAAACACCTTAACCTGCTACAATCCACATTTAACCTTCTTGGGAATTGCTAGTTCTCCACTATGTGCCCTCTCCAAAACATCTATTTGTTTGCAACAAATCTCCCCTCCCCTCTTAATAACCCCCTCCACATGCAACCTAATTTTAGAATTCAAAGCTGCCCACTCTAGCATTGTGATTTAAACATAGGCAAACATCTCCTATTCTCTTTTCACTTCCAAAAGCACCACCCATGTGTGTCAATGCTAAAAGCTTAAAAGACCTTACACACTTAGCGATCATGTAAAGCCTGACCAAGAACTTATCCCTTTTTATCTCTAAAAACTGGATATTAATTTACCTCAAGCTACTACACTAGTCCCCACAACCCCAAACACCCCCCCCCCCCCATAACCCAATTTCACTCTATTTTTTTATTATTATTATTTTTCTTCTTAAATTTAAGGTCAAGCACAAATTTATATTCAACCCTACAATCATTTGGCACGGGTACCTCATCACCCGCACTTGGGGAAAAAATTCACTTGAGCTGAAGTTCTCTTATAAAAAAAGGGCGTCCTCAGGCCATAAGGCTCCCCACTTTTCGAGGATAGGGGGAGTATCGTCCAGTGCAAGCAGCCTTACCCCTGATTTTATGCAAAGAATCTATTTCCTTCGACTCGAAACCGATGACCAACCCATCACAAAGGAGCAACCCTACAGTTGATCCAAGTCCCACCCTCTAGCTGAAATCTCTTTACAACAACAACAACAACAACAAAACCAAGCCTTAGTCCCACTAAGTGGGGTCGGCTATATGAATCCTTTTCCGCCAATTTATGCGATCATGGACCATTTCTTTTGATAGATTCAGAGACATTAAATCCTTACTCACTATCTCCTCTCAAGTTATTTTAGGTCTACCCCTACCCCTTCTACTGCCTCCCACAGTAACTAAGTCACTCTTCCTCACAGGTGCACTATAAGGCCTACGTTGCAAGTGTCCATACCATCTAAGTCGTCCTTCCCTTATCTTATCTTCTATAGAAGCTACACCTAACTTACCACGAATATGTTCATTCCTTAATTTATCTTTTAATGTTATACCACTCATCCATCTAAGCATCCTCATCTCGGCAACTTTTACTTTTTGGATATTATGTTTCTTCGTCGCCCAACATTCTGATCCATATAGCATAGCTGGTCTTATAGCTGTCCTATAAAACTTCCCTTTCAATTTTAAGGGTATTCTACGATCACATAGAACACTTGAAGAACTTCTCCATTTTACCCAACCTGCTTTAACTCTATGCATTACATCATCTTCAATTTCTCCTTCAGCTTGCATAATAGATCCAAGGTATCGAAATCTACAAGTACTATTTATTTCTTCATCATCAAGTTTAACTTTGTCTCCAATATTCCTCCTATCATTACTAAAATAACATTTCATATATTCTGTTTTATTTCTACTTATCTTAAAGCCTCTAGATTCCAAAGCTTCTCTCCATAATTCTAACTCAATGAAATCTCTTTATGTAACATAAATAATTAACCTATCATTTTCATTCTAATCAATGTTTTAAAAGGCGAAGGCATAAGGTGAGGTGTTTTGACCCTTAAGAAGTGAGGTGTAAGCCTTTGAGGCGTTGGGGCATAAGGTTTTTAAAATTTTTATTTTTACATAAAAATATATAAATAAATTACATATATTTTTTTAATTAAAGAAAAAAAATCAAAAATATAATGTAAAATAACTAATATACCTAGAAAACTACTTGTTGGCCATTAAAAAATTGCTAACTTGAATTCATGGCGTGAATCATGGCAAGAAATAGCTATAATATTACAAAGCTCAAATTATTTTCATAATCTCATATACAACTCTCAATTATTTTGGAAAAGTTGAGGTACAAGAGTTTTAGAAATCAAAACATATTATGACATTCCTTTTATATTAACATGTAGATAAGATTTCTAGCCAAGTCTAACATGGGAATCACACCCCCAAAACGCGTAAGCCTCAAATAAAAAGGCGCAAAAGGTGTGCCTTATGTTCAAATGTGCAATCTCAGCTGTAATGTGTTAGCCTTTTTTGGAATTTGGTATTTTAAATTGAGCCTCAAGGCGTTTTAGGCATGCTTTGCCTTGAGGTGAGCCTTGATTGAGCCTTTTTAAACATTGATTCTAAGAACAAAGTTGTTTATCATGGAAATTACATGCATCAAATATAGTCGTCAACTAAAACACATAACAAGTAGTGATTTTTCCAAGTGTTTTCAAGCATGCATTGACATGAGCAAGGCAAGACTATCTTGCGGCACATTAGGAAAAGTTATTGTCCAAAAGATGTGCTCTTTTGCTTGTGAGGCATGTCCATTAGGCCATTAAGCACCAAAGGCATACACCCCATGTGCCTTTTTGATGAGGTGTACACCTCAAAAGAAACCTATTCATTAAGGAGCACAGAGTTTCAATGAGGTTCAATAGCAGAACAAACAACTTATTTACATGTAAAACCATTTTCATAAGATTTTCCTCATAAATAAGAAAATAACCTACTTTTGAATTCAATAAAAATATTTAAGAAATCAGATTGACAAGGAATAAAACATCAGCTCCCCCCTTCCAAGATCAAACTTCAAAATTTTTAAGATTATATGGATATCCCATCACAATGCAAGGACACCCTTGTTGGGCTTTGTGGAGCCTAGTTGTGTTTGATCCAGATGATGACCCGACCCGAAATAATGTTACATGGTTTTTTAATGGGAGATTGGTCTAAGTCGTAGCACTCATGGACTAAGCTGTAGCGCTCATGGACAAGCCTCCTGGGGGTCCGGGGCCAACACCCCCTGGAAAAATTTTTTTGACCTGTTTTGTAGCCCATTGTGAATCCTGTGCGCAGGATATATATAGAAACCGTTGTTTTGGTGATTAGGGCTTTTTTTTTTACGCAGTTTTGAGAGAGGAAAAACTGTACTGTCGCACTCTGTATTTTTTTCTTGATAATAGTAAAATCTCTGCAACTCTATAGACGTAGGCAAAAATTTCCAAACCACGTAAATAATGTCTTATGCATGTGATTATTTTTTCTTTTGGCGTGTCTTTTTCTCTATTTTGTTTCTCACAAGCTTTTGGGAATTTCGTGTTAATTTCCCTACAACCCCCTCAAATCAAGGCTTCAAAAGAATAATTGAAAGAAAACTATTTAAAAATTGAAATATAAGGAAATATTATTTCAAAAAAACTAATTCTTAAAGCCTTCATCGAATTTTGGACAAAACAACATCCCAAACACACAAAACTTTTGAATTTTGTGGACAGTATACTAATTACCAACTTAACCCAACTTGATCCAAGACAATTGTAGACAATAAAAATGGTCATGAAAATAAAATTTTCTTATATAATTATTTTTCATCATTAGTTGGATCTTATCACTTTAATGTTTTATTGTCTTGCACTTCATTCTTGTTCTCCTATTTTTCTTGCTCTTCTCATTATTTTATAGCTTTGGGATTTAGGCCATGAAAACAATATTGTATGGAGTATAGTTATCTCTCAAATTAGAAGAATTATTTTAAGTCTGTAAGCACAAAATTACCCATAAGTAGATAAGAAAGATATTTTATTTTTCATTAATTGTATTTCCAATTACTCTGCTATTTAAAAATATATATAGAAATTTGAAAATAATCAAAATATATGGCATGGCTTATGGCCTCAACACCTTGAGATGCACTCATTAGGAGTTAAAAAAAAAAAAACGGCTTGACTTACACCATCACCTTTTAAAACATTGCATATAGTGAAAGAAATTCTTGTTCTCTCCAACTAGTTATGCAAGAGCACAACTACCAACAAAACTCGTGATGCTTAAATAGCATTATACACCATTATGGATAGAGGCAGAGTGGTGGTCAACAAGCCAACTCCAGGCAGTGACATGTACAAACTAACTGAGAAGAAACTTAAACACGCAACCTAGTGCTCCCACATCCCCAACAACACAATTCAATGAAACAGCTTCTCTACATTAAAGCAAGGGTAAAGCTATGCACACTGTGACAACCCTCCCCCTACACTCACAAAGCAGGAAGCCTTGTGGCTCAAGGACACCCTTTTTATTCAACCTATATGCCCACATAAACACCCGTACAAGATGAAAAGAGCTAATAGAGTAGCGACTCAAGCATTTGAAGAATCCTATTCAACAAAAAACTCTAGCCCTGCATGAGATTTTATATAGGCTTTTGTTTTGAATCTTTAAAGTCACTGATTATGCTACATTGTCTTCTTTTTCATCTTCTGAATTTTCATTCCTCACATTAACCATTTGACATTGTAGTCTTTCAAATAATGATTATATAAGATTCATTTCTTTAATTACACATTACATCTAACAACAGTTTGCATACACCATCACTGACTGGTCTCTTCCAATCTCTGCCCCTCCAAAAAGCAGCAGATATGTCAAAAGAATTGTAAAAATCATTCTACGCAATTGGTTTTCCAATATAATTATCCATGTCACAATTCGGTTGTGTTTGATAAAAAATCAACCACCTTTTGAAGTGGTGGTGGTCGTGGATTGACGATGATGAGATGAGTAAAATGGAATTGTTATCCTAGCTCCCATCAAAGGTGTACGAGTAGTTACCCTATTTTACAAGGGGTGCCCTATGAAATAAGGAGTGAGAGAGAATCATAAAAGTTGTAGAAATCGTAGAATAGGGGACAAAATGGGGAAGGTGAAAGGACTCATATTAAAAGAGAGGCGAAAATAAAGAAGAAGCAAATTAAAGGGAGATGAGAGTGAGGTAACGACACACAGAGAGAGAGAGAGAGAGAGAGGGATAAAACATAAAAGGCACAAGGGTCTATTCTAGCAGTGAACTATTGTACTGACATATTTAATTTGTTTGAATTGTGAGGGTCCTTTACAAATGAAACTAAACACATATTTATGCCATCTCCAATCCAAACTTATTTACAATTGATCCCAAATAGTGCCCAAAACATAGCTATGGTACAAGTTATAGATTCAAAGCATTAAAAGTAAATCACAAATTAGGACAGTTTCTAAGGATTAAAGGTCCAATTATTATAGTTGACTCTCACATGCCACGCTCAATGATTGCTTGCCTTGTCACCTAGTGACTAGGTGACCTCCTAAGCAATTGACCATTGTCGCCTGATGACTGTACAGCCTCTGTAAGATGGGTGGCTACTTTTGATTCCTGGGTCATCTGGGTGATAAGAGATTCGCCTAAACCTCGTAATTTACTGTTGCTTTGATGGGTAAGACAGCATTCACCCAGGAGAATAAAATGTGTGAGTATTACTTGATAAGGAATTGATTGTGGCAATTCCACATTTTAATTCCCTATGCAACTTTTCCCTTTCCTGGGCAATGTTTGTTTTACACCTCATCTAAGTAATCCTCCATTTAGTTGCTAAAACAACTAGGCAACAAGTGATTTGCCTCACCTAGTCAACTTTCCATTCTAATCCCTCGGGTATTTCCTTAACTGGGCGATTATCACCACGCTACAAGGGGGTGCACAAAGATGGCAAAAACAAGTAGTAACAGCAACAATTAGTTACAGAGTAGGATGCCTTTGAAGGAATTACCACCAAATGTTTGTTTCTTGTATTTTGAAAGCTCAAATTTGCATTGCTTCTATTTTTGCACTACTATTTCTCTTGACGAATTTGAAATAAGTTGTTGAGTGTTTTTGCAAGCACTGGGTTTGTCCGATAGAGATTATTACATATCTATTTTATGGGGTGGGAAGAATGGAAATGGTTTGTTTTGTAAACTTGCTGCATCTTTGCAGTTTTTGTATTTGTAAGGAATGCTCCTATTTTCTCCGGGAAGAAGAATTCAGGTTCTTTGCTATGGGAAAAGATTCAGTGTTTAGCTGCTTTATGGTCTTTTGCAGCAGGTTGTTTCGTCAATTAGATGTTGAGTTAGAATTATGGAGAGAAGCTTTGGAATCTAGAGGCTTTAGGATAAGTAGAAATAAATTAGAATATATGAAATGTAATTTTAGTAATAATAGGAGGAATATTGGAGACAAAGTTAAACTTGATGATGAAGAAATAAATAGTACTTGTAGACTTCGATACCTTAGATCTATTATGCAAGCTGATGGAAAAATTGAAAATGATGTAATGCATAGAGTTAAAGCAGGTTGGGTAAAATGGAGAAGTGCTTCAAGTGTGCTATGTGATCGTAGAATACCCTTAAAATTGAAAGGGAAGTTTTATAGGACAGCTATAAGACCAGCTATGCTATATGGATCAAAATGTTGAGCGATGAAAAAACATAATATCCAAAAAGTAAAAGTTGCCGAGATGAGAATGCTTAGATGGATGAGTGGTATAACATTGAAAGATAAATTAAGGAATGAACATATTCGTGGTAAGTTAGGTGTAACTCCTATAAAAGGTAAGATAAGGGAGGGACGACTCAGATGGTATGGACACTTGCAACGTAGGCCATATAGTGCACGTGTGAAGAAGAGTGACTTAGTTACCATGGAGGGTAGTAGAAGGGGTAAGGGTAGACCTAAAATAACTTGGGAGGAGATAGTGAGTAAGGATTTAATATCCTTGAATCTATCAAAAGAAATGGTTCATGATCGCATAAATTGGCGAAAAAGGATTCATATGGCCGACCTCACTTAGTGGGACTAAGGCTTGATTTTTGTTGTTGTTGTTGTTGTTGTTGTTGCAGCAGGCTATTTTAAAGGGACGCTCTTTTCAGATCTTTAGTGAGATTGGAAGGGTGTTTTATTCTAATTGTTTTCTAGTCTTTTCTGGATTTTTTTTCCCCCTTAGGAGGATGTCTTAGTCTACTCCTCCTACATTCTTTCTATCAATAAAATTTTTGATGGTTCATAAATAAGTGGAAAAATAAATGTTGACAATGCAAGCCATCAGATTTTTTCATCAAAACAATAACTGCACACAGACCAATATTCCATTGCAAATATTACATACAAGATGATGACAACATATTGAATATGATATATGCTTTCAAGAAAAGATAAATATTGAATATCTGAATATTTTTCGAAACTCACTTGGACAAATATGACCCTAAAAAATTTGGAAGTTTGAACAAAGTAAACCAAGAGCAAAAGCTCCTATGGATGTCGAATGACCGTGAAAACTGGAACTCATTAGCACTTATATTTGTGTCAGAGAGTAACAATTCATGCAAAAAAAAAAAAAATTGATGTTCAAACTAGACGAATATATATGTTGGAACTTGGAAGTAGGATCCGATTTGGTGAATTTTACTGCTCTCCAGTAGAAGTAATTGTATCTTGAATTTTGCCTCATTAATGAGTACCAAAGGAATCAACAAGCGTCGAAAGGAATTGCAATCCCATCATGGCACCCGAGATATGATCATACGAACAACTGAAAAACCCAATGGAGTTATCTTATCAACATTTCCGATAGCTACTCCTGTCATATGAGCATCCGTGGAGAGAGAGAGAGAGAGAGAGGCGCTGTTCAGTAATCATCAGTATATAAGAATTCCCATTGCTGAAGGTTTCAGAATGAAAATTCTCAAATAAAACCGGAAGCTGAGAACACAGAAGGGTACAATTGCAGCATAAATTCAAAGAAAAATCAAACTTCGAAATACCAAGCTATCATCCAATAACACAGAAGCAATCAATTCAAAACACAATTAAGCAATTCAATTTAATTCAGAACACAATGGCCCAAGTACAATAGAAAGTGTGAGATTTTAAAGAGAGAGGCAAATGGTGACATGCCTTCGGCTCCAAAACCTCATCAGTAGCATCGTAGAGCTCTCTCACAGTCCGTAGCTTGTGATTTCTCATCCTCCAAATCTCCTCCTCTAAGCACACCGTCACCATGCCCGATTGCCCCTATCCATCTCTCCTCAAACCCCCTCAAGAACTTCCATTCCTTCTCAAAAAATTCACACGCACCTGAAACACGCGCACAAACAACACTCCCCAGAAGCCCAAACCCCTCTGCCCTCTCTCTCTCTCTGTCTCTTTCTTTCTCTGCTATTCCTTTCTTCCCGCAACGTCTCTCTCTCTCTAGGCTCTACTCTCTCTCTTTCTCTCTCCTCTTTCAAGAATTGAATTTAAATTTTTATCTCTTTTTTAAATGCGCTGCTTTTTCGGGGCGTAGATTTTTCACTTAGCGCCAATTACGTGTTCGTAACTCTATGGCCGAGAACGACTTGGACCTCTCTCCGCCGTTGGATTGGCGCGCTCCTTGATCTGCGGTTCTGTGATTGATCGGACGGTGCTCGTTCGAGGGGATGGTACGTCGGAAACGGACGCTAGTACGGCTCTTATTTTAAAGCTGCGGATGTAGTAAGCAATGGGCTAAAAGAAAATTTTAAAAAACCAGATCGCGACACGTGCTTCGACGCGTGGATCGGGGGGGATCGGATGCTCCGCGGGATTGCACGACCATTTGTTAGGCACCAACACGTGGCTGAGTAATCGGGGTTCTGCCACGTGTCGAACCACTCGGGGTTGGTTAGAGTGCGTCACGATTGGGACGATGACGGTGTGGCTATCTTGCGCCGTGTACGCATGGGGGCGTTAGTAGGCTGCGAGCCTAGCCAGTAGGAGCTAGACACGTGGGATGAGTTAGCACGAGGTTGGATGAATCTAGAAATAAGAAAAGCCGCAATAAATAAATAAAAATACGTGGAAGAGTGTGATTGATAACTTTAATAAGGCGGTGGCGTAATCACATTTGTTTTTGTCAATAAATTTGAAAAGGGCTTTAAGTAATTAAATTTTTTTACTTAAAAAAGATTTTTATCATCGATTAAGGGTTCAGAAAAGGTTTATTTTCTAGAATTTTTTTTTAAAAAATTATTGAGATTATGGACTCTAATATTATCATATTTGTTTTGAGAACAAAATTAGATATTATAATAAATTTAAAAAAAAATTGCTCAAGCGTGTAAATTTTTTATGAATTAAATAAAAATTTTGTTTACACCCTCATGAAACATACCGTGAGATTTTTTTATGTAAGTCAATTTTATGGGACCAAAATATACTTAACATCTAGCTATTTTTCGAACAAAATGCATCCTTACACAAAAATATTATGAATATTTGTAAATTAGCTCATAAATGAGTTTAATCTAAACTTATTAAATAAGTTCAAACCAATCTTATAATTCCGCAACTCATGAGTCGAGATAAGTTAAAATCATTCATATTTAAGTTTGGTTTGATTATTAAACAAACTGTAAAATTGGATTTCCAAATTTCTCATTTATAATGAATGGGTCTGAACAAACTTTTATCAAACTGAGGTTTCGAGCCGCTTGTGAATGATTTAGCCCTTCCTTTTCTATCAATTAATCCAACTAAGGACACTTTCCTCGCATAATTTTAAAAACTATTAAATCATTACTCACTATCTCATTCCAATATTTTTTTTATCACATTTATTATCTATTATGCATTTCAGTTAATGAGTATTATAATAATTTTACTACATACTCATAAAAGTGTAATTATTTTAGCAAAAGACACTCACCTCTCGTGAGGTTTAATAAAAAGACAAAGACCTCGCCTAAAGTTTCAAAAATATCACGAACATCTCCCTAATATTTTAAAAATGTCATAAACCTTTCCTGAGATTTGTCAAAAAGACACCAACCCTCCCCTCAAAAAGCTTATCTTTTTACAAAGTACAAAGTAAGTTTTGCATTTTCTTGACAAATCTCGGGGTATATCCTTAGAATTCTTAAAACTTCATGGGAAGTTTCTAAAATTTTTGAAATCTTAGGGGAGGTTATTGTCTTTTTGCTGAACCTTGGGAAGATTAGTGTCTTTTGTCCTAAAATTTATTTTATTTTATTTTTTATTTTTATTTTTTTGCTCATGATGAACAACTTTTGTAATATCAATTTTAACCTTTACCTTTTTCATCTTCTTATTTCGTTTCTATCCTTATATGACTTTTTAGCTCATTCCAAAAGTTCTAATTGCCTTTTTTGTTTTCTCCCTTCTTTTCTTCTTTTAACCAAGCTTGGGATCTAGAATCTTAATTTGCATTTGATTAGTTGACCTAGGAAAATAAGTCAGTGACCCATATATATATATATATATATGGGGTGAAACATTAAGTTTCTATGAACCGTAATTCCTATTGTAAGTCAAACAAACTTACCATCTGCATAACAATAGATTTATGCAAATAGGTCATGCGTCTTTGTTAAATTTCATAAGTGTTCTAGCAATCTTGCTAAAGATTACATAGGAGTGGCCCCACTCCACACTTATATGAGTGAATCCATCAAGTGTACACCGCAACTAAACATACCACACATAAGAGCTACAAAATTCATTAAAAGTAAGTACTCAACCTCGCACATTGTAGTTTTATGCTAACCTCATCATAAGAATGGATATTTATAAATTCGATGATGGTATATATAAGGACCATCGATGACTTATTATTACTTATCTATGAACCTACTTCATGAGATCCTCAATCACATAGGTTGGGTTACTATCATCTTTAACCTTCAATTATAGGCATAAGTCTCATTTTCCTTGATAAGTCAAACACCAACTTTTTCTACATAATGGTTTAGTTAGAGGATTTGCTAAATTTATCTCTAATCTCACATAATATATAGAAATGATCTCCTCACTCAAGAGCTACTTTATAGCATCATGTCTTAAGTGTATATGTCTATTTTTCCCATTATAAATTTTATGTTGTCACAAGCTTTTACAATTTGACAATCGTAATACATAGAGACTAATGGTACTAGTTTCATCCATAAAGGGATATTAGTTAAGAAATTTTTAGCCACACAATTTTAGTTCTTGTCATCTCTAAGGTAATAAACTCAGTCTCCATGATAGATCGAGTTATAACAATTTGTTTAGATGATTTCGAAGAAACAATATCTCCTCATAGGGTAAATACATAACTACTAGTGAATTTTTATCTCGTCTGAATCAAATATCTAGTTATTGACATTGTGACCTATTAATAGAGCAAGAAATCCACTACACATGATATACCATAATCCCATAATATCTCTCAAATATCTTAGTAATCTCAGTTAAAATGTTGATTATATGTATGCAACATATAAAATATGCTATATCAAAACGAGTATAATTCATAAAGAGAACTATTTTACAATTATCTTATCATATTCATGTTAGGTATTTATACCGAAAGACATGCATGCTTTATGTAATCGATTTTAGTATTTATTAATAATTTTAGTTATTCCATTTTAATGAGAATTTTTGTGAGCAATGTTTGCCAGACATTATTTATTTAATGATTATGCATGTGTGTCTTTTATTTTATATAGTAAGTAATCTAATGTGTAAAGTACGACTTATACACAAAAGATTAGATCATCAGTTCTTATAAAATATAAGTTTATTGTTCATAGTCTTAAATGAAATTGGACACACCATTGGTAGGACTGTAGCACAAGATTTTAATAGGTCTGTATTAACTATTAAGAATGGTACAGTTCCAACTTGTTGTGTTGGTACACTTTGTGAGTATTGAACATGACCGTCTTGAGGTAATTGTTTTTATACTGACTATATAAAACAATCAATAGCCCATGGTTATTACAAGTGCTTATGCTCTTAATCCTGATATGATTATTAGACATGTGCATATAGTGTTTATTACTTTGATTCATAGAAGAGTGAGATTCGTTATGGGTCAAAACACTCAGTGAGTTGGGTGAGGACATTATGTGTATGGTGAACATTAATTATTGATGGAATCCATGTCCTAATATCAAGATTGATGATACCCCCTTGAGAAAGCTTATAAGTTTTAATTGTGTCAAATCTTGCAGGTGGATTTTGAATCCGGCACATCAAATAAGTTAAGTGGAAGGTCTCAGGACATTAATATGTCATTTAGTTAAATTGTCAGTAATTTAATTTAATAGACGGATATTTGTAATCTTTATGTGAGAAGATAAATAAGCATTTAATAATAGGAGCTCAAAATTTAATTTCAAATGTAATAGGGAGTGCAATTATAATTCTTTAGTAGTATGAATTATAATTAACGTAATTAAGGATGAATTTGGGTTGGATTAGGAATTCTTAATTACGTGGGAAGCCCTAGTCATATTTGCCCAGAGGTCCCTGTTGTAGCCTATACACACGCGCTCTATTCAACAACTAGGGAGACAAAAAAAACTTTCACAGAAGTAAACGTTTTCATGAGAGAAGAAAACCCTAGCAGCTGCTTATGAGCTCACTCTCTCAGGAGCAATGCGTGTTCAAGGAATACAGTAGAAGACTCTGAGTCATCTTCAAGTGCTTGTTTTTGTACTTACAGATTCAGGATCAAACCAGACAGATCTCGCAGGTATAATCCTAATCACGTAATTAGGGATTGCATGATCTTTTTTTTTTTTTGTTATCCATATGCACTACAGCCGGATCTTAAGGCTATTCCTAAAGTCCCTTCAATTGGTATCAGAGCCTCGGTTGATACTGTATATGGATAATAATACCGTGTTCTTCAAAAATCGAATCAACGCATGCTTAGAGTAGAATGTGTGTATGCACTAACTTTTATTTTGTAGCGTTCTGTCTGGAAATTATAGTCATATGAATGTATGTTTTGTGATTGCGATTGTTTATTACAAAATTCATAGCATGTGAACTCTGGTTATGAAGGCATAGGATTTTGTAATCTGATGCAGTTTCATTACACGAATGTATGTTTTGTGATTTTTGGAATTGGTGTATTCTCAAAAGGGTGGTGAATTGGGTATTTTAAAAATTCTTCCTAAGTTTAATCAAACAATTAGTATTTCTCAACCTAGGGTCTGTCTATGCAAATACCAATTACCCAACTATATAAAATTGAGCAGATAAATAAAACAGATACAACAGACTCAGTGATTCCCAATTATTCATGATATTTAAAACATGTGCACATTCATAATAAATTTAAATATAAGCATACTGTTGACTTTTTGAGTTCAATCTCTGTTTTGATGCTGACAAAGCACTAGTATCTTATGTGTGGTTGAGTAAGTGAACAAGTTTAAATTTCAGCAAACATAAGATCAAGGGACTTGGAAGCCAAAAGAAACTCCAGGATCATATGTATCTAGCGCATTCCATGAAGACACACGAGCAAGAAGATTGAAGACATTTAATTTTATTGTAAATGCATTCTTGTTTTTAATTATGATCTGTAATATTTGCATATCATGCATAATAGGTATTTATACTCAAAAGGCCTTAGAATGACCATAAGAACCCTCGCCATTCAAACTTAAATGTCATATGCTTGTTCACACAGGGTTGATGAAGCACAGAGACCAAACATGACTTAAATGCACAATGTTAAGTGGTCTCGGTCAACCAAACCCTTGGAATTGTAAATGCCTCGGTCGACCGAACATGTTAGGGGTCAACAGTTTCACCAGGCCTCAGCCGACCAAACATGATTTTAACACATTCTCCATAGTTGACTGAACCTTAGATGTGGCCATCTCCACCTTCCTCAGCCGACCGAACTGTTTGTTCAAATTGACCTCAGTCGATCGAAGTTCAAGACTCGGCAAACTGAACCTCTCACTGGGTGACCGAAACCACATAGCCTTGGAAAATCGCCTGACTCAGCCGATCGAGTATGTCCACGGTCAACTGAACTTGAAAAGTAACTTTGAATTTGTGTGAGTGCTCGGGCGACCGACCCTAAGCGTCGGGCGACCGAACCTCTCGGGTTGGCAAAATTTTACCTTGAATAAACAGGATTAATTTTAATTAAACCGTATTAATCTTTCTCCAAAAAGACCATTGTATCCCCAACATTTATTTGTTCATGAATATCTATAAATAGTCATTCATTTGTCTTAATTAGCAGAAGATTAGCAAATATCATTAGCAAAAATTCTCTAAATTTTTTATACTCATTTTGCTCATATTCTTTCAAACTTTCAAAGCATATTACTCATTCTCCTTACACTTTGATTTGAAAAACTATTTTTGAAGAGAATCATTTGTTATACTCCTTGGTTGCAAACTAATTGTAACTTAAAAGGGAGTTTGATTTTTGATTGTTGTGCACATTTCATACATCTTCTTGAAGCTTACAACTCTCTTATTTTGCATTATCTGAAATTGATTTTTAGAGAGTAAGTTAAAGTTATTCCCATTGTATTTTATTGATAAATATCATTTGGGAAGAACTCATTCTTGCTTTTGAGTCTTGGCATCCTTATTGCCAGATTCAAGGTCTTGTTTGTGCTATTTGATAAAATATATTTTTGCAAGCTTGATCCTAATCTCTATTTTGCTTAATACTGAAAATATATTTGTTGAGATATTTGATTAGGGTTTCAATGTTCCTTTGATTGTTCATATATTATAATATTATATTGAATTAAAGAACTCACTCTCTCGCACATACATATATACACATAGTATTGAGAGCTGATATATAACTTGACCAATCTCACTTTGAGCATAAATACTTATTATCTGTCAGTGTATCGATTATGCGTATTAGTACATATTTGCTTATTGGAGAAGCACATAAATTGTACACAAAATTTGTATTGTTGATTGTATTCCAGGCGTGGGCCTGAAGAGGGTGTACTCTACCCTGTTAAGGAGTGGATTGTAAAGGTTGGGGTCAGCTCTGTTAATCTGACTTGGAGTTTCCCTTGCCCAGTAAGGAAAGGGAGGTTGTAATCGGTGCCGCTCCATCCGTAAGGGTGCATTTAGTGGAATCCTCTTACTTGTGAGCTTGAGGCGGGGACGTAGGCAGTATTGGCCTAACCCTGATAATATATCTTTATTTTTCCTTTATCTCTTTACTTTCGATATATGTATGCTTGCACTTAAATTATTGTGAATGTTTTATTTGGTTTGAATTTCTGCATGCATATCTACTTGGGAAATATTGAGTTTGCTATAACTGTTATATCTTCTACTCTGTGCTAAATTATTGGGTGATTGGTATTTGCGTAGATAGACCCTAGGTTATGAAATATTGCGTGTGATTAGGATTTAACCTAGGAAGAATTTTAAATTTCCAATTCACCACCCTCTTGGGAATACACCAAAGTCAACACATACATGTGTAGGAATTTAAGTGCGAAAAATTAAAGTGTAAAGAAAAAGATAACGACACTCAATATGATATTGGGGTTCAGCCAACACTGCCTACGTCCCCGCCTCAAGCTAACAAGTAAGAGGATTCCACTAATTGCTCGCTTACGGGTGGAGCGACACCGATTACAATACCCTTTCTTTACCGGGCAAAAGAATACCCTAGGTTAGATTAATAGGGCTGACCCAAACCGTTACAACCGCACCTTAGAAAGGCGCACTTGGTTTTCTTAACCAAGTCTAAACCATCCGGTGTTTTCTTAACTGAGTTTAAGAAATTCGGTGCACATTATAGGTCAGTGCAATCCTCCTCCAACGATCACACGTCAGGAATACAATAGATATAAAAATTTATGTACAAATGAGCGTGCTTCTAAAATAAGCAGATATGTACCAATACAACTAGTGCACTTTAGAATGATAGGAATTTAAGCTCAATGAAGATTATGTGACAACTCTCAAAGATGTGCAAATACAACAAGTAATATGTGAGAGCGTTTGTGAAAATGATCTTTGAATCAAGATGTATATATATATATATCAACGAGTGTAACTTCAAAGATCTTAAAACCCAAACAAATATTTCAAAAGTATTTTTCAAATATCAAGTATAAGAGATATTTGGATTTTATCTTGTTAAAAAAAAGTATTTTTCACAAAAGCACAATACAAGCTCTTGAATCTTGCAACAAGGATGCAAAGATTCACTAGCCAAGGAGAGTCTTCCCAAAAGAAATTTATTGATTAAATAACAAGGGAAGAACTCTAGCTTACCCTCCAAAAATCAATATCAAATATAGATAAACAATGAGAGTGTAGGCAAGAGGTTTAACAATATGCTTGTAAAATATGGGAGTATAAAAGCTTTTTAGCACAATGAAAATTTCAGAGGAAATTTTACTAATCAATTTGCTAATCTCTCTCTACTAAGGGCAAATGAAGAGTATATATAGTTTTCTCAAAATATATAACCGTTACGTACACGTTCGGTATTTTGAAAAAGTTTAATTAAAAATTAACCCTCATTACCGCTGTTAAAAATTGTTGAACCCGAGAGGTTCGGTCAACCCAAGCTTTGGTTGGTAAGCCGAACAAACTCAAAGAGTTTGAATTTATTTTAGGGTTCAATTTGTCATAGGAAGGGCCGGTCGGCCTAGCCAAGACAAAAGACCAAACCTTCATAGGTTCGGTCGCCCGTGAGTATTGGTCGGTTTGCTGAGTGGATTAGTTCGATCGACCAAGGGTATTTTGAACTGATAGTTTGGTCGGCTAGGGAAGGTAAAGAAAGTCAACTTAAAGGTTTGGTCGACCATGGACGATTAGTTCAAATCTAGGTTGGTCGCCCGAGCCAAGTCAAAGAATTTGACTACTAACCGATTCGATCGACCGAGGCGTTTATAACGCCCTAAGATCGGTCGGCCGAAACCCTTTCAAAGTTCAAGTTAAGTCTTGATTTTGATTAGAAGTCACCCATGTTCACATAGGTATAACTTTTGAGTTATATGGGACTTTTCATGTGATGTTTAGGGACCTAAGGTCAGACTATGGCCTTTGAGCATTTAATCCTATCATGCATGAGATGCAGGTATTACATACCATAATTATTATAGACCCAAATATTAAATGCATTAGAATACAACTTGAAAGAATAAACAAAAATCTTCATGCTCTACTCCTTTGCAATTTCATGGATTGCGCCGAATGGTGTGCGCATTTAAGTGCTTCTTGGCTTCTATTTCTCATTTGTCATTCGTGCTTAGAAAAATGAACATGTTCATACACTTAGCACCCAGATGAGATACTGTGGTTTGTCATAATTAAAACAGAGATCAGACTCAAATAGTCAACAATGATTGCAATTGTTTATTACAAGATTCGTAGCATGTGAACTCCAGTTATGGAGGCATAAGATTTTGTAATCTAATGCAGTTTCATCTGAGAAAGAGGAACAATTGCAGCATATGCATAGCAGTGGTGAAAAAAAGGAAAAACCCTACAACAGTGATGCGGTTTTTCGTTCCTTTTTTGAATTTAAATTTACCTAGACCCCTACGACCTGACCGGGTAGGTCGAACCCCGCTAAGGGCACCACCCCCAGGGCCCCATCGAACCCCGGCACTGCGCAATAGCAAACAAGGATTCACGGTGTTATGATGCAAGTTGTTTGACCATAATAGCCAGATATTTTATTATATCATATTTCTTATTTATATATGCTTGCTAGGCGTGTTTGTTGTTCTTGTGTTATGTTATTAGCATGTAAAATTTAAATTTTCAATGTTAGTTTATGCATGTGCAACTAGAGAATAAAATTAATTCCCAAGTTATAATATGATTTTTTTATAAAAAAATATATATTAAGGGAATTTGGAATTTTATTTGTTGTGTGTAATTTAGTTACTAATATTGGAATTTTAAATTTATTTGAATATTAAACACATGTTTGTATCCCTCATGAATTAAATAACTAAGTAGGTGAGGGGATTTATTACATATAAATCTCATGGTCTCCATCACTAGTTTATAGGTGAAGTAATTAATTTTATGTGATGATATTAGTATCTTCCTCCCCATCAAATGGAATTAATTACAAACTCACCTAGTATAAACTCTAGTAATTGTTAGTATTGGGTCACCTCTCCATCTAGGGATTCGTTACAGAACAATAGGTCTAGTATTATGTGATGGTATACACTTAACTATGAATAATAGTATCCTTGGCATTTGAGTCACTACTATTGTTTATAGGACCAAAGCTAAGTCAGCAGTTTAATTTTGCTTAGCATAGTTACTTGCCTAGATAGTAAAATTAATAGGTCCTCACCTGTCTACACAAATGTTGAATAGTAGATGACCTCCTATCGAGGTATACTACTCATGGTGTGCTGGGTTGCTGATAGATTCTTTAAAAGAAAATATTGGTAGAGGGAACCATATTCTTTTAATTGAATTAAAAGTTTATTATTACTTATCATATTTTGTTATAATATGTGATTCTCAAGATTAAAATGGCTTTCAATCCCCTGGTTGTTATTCTCAAAGAAAACAAACTGGTTGGACCTAATTATATTGATTGGAAAAAGAACTTGGATATTGTACTGACTGCAGAGGAGTATAAGTATGTGCTCGTAGAGGTATGTCTATAGAAACCCGGTGAAGGGGCAACAGATGAGGAAACCCGGGCTTACCGGAAGTGGATTAAGGCTGATGAGATGCATGGTGTTACATTTTGGCATCTATGTCAAATGTTTTGCAACATCAGCATTAGTTTATGCCTTCTGCCTATAATATAATGCAGAACCTCAAAGAAATGTTTGGGGATCAAAATTGAGCTACTAGGCAGACTGCTATGAAGGAACTTATGAATACTACTATGGCAGAGGGACCCCAATAAGGGATCATGTTTTGAAGATGATTGGTCTTGTCAATGAGCTAGAGATCCTTGGAGCTGAAATCGATGGGGAAACCCAGGTCGATATCGTTCTCTAGTCGCTGCCTGACTCTTTCAAGCAGTTTTTCCTAAACTACAACATGAATAAGCTCTCTTACTCATTGGCAGAACTACTTAAAGAGCTTCAATCAACTGAAGGCCTGATCAGGAAACCAACTATTGCTCTAGGCCGAAAGGCCGAAAGAAGTAGAAAAAGGTTTATAAACCACAGAGAGCTCCTCAAGTAGTGTGTGGGCCATAGAATGGAGTGAAAAAGCCTAAGGGCAAGTGTTTTCACTACAAGCATCCAGGGCACTAGAAATCAAAATTTCTAATTTATCTCGCCAAAAAGAACAACAAAGGTATATCTCATTCACTAGTAGTTAAAACATGTTTAGCAGTGATATCTACCAGTACCTGGCATGTAGATACGGGAGCCACTAATCATATCTATAATTCTTTGCAGGGGTTCCAGCAAACCTGCTAGCTAAGTGATGGGGAGATTTATGTATTTCTAGGAGATGGCACGAGAGTGTCAGTAGTTGCAGTAGGAGATATTCACATTTCTTTTGGTAGAGATAGGATTTTAATATTAAAAGACTCTCTTTATGTACCTTCCATTAGAAGGAATTTGATCTCAGTTTCCAAGTTGGTTGGTCACGGATATTCCGTTTATTTTAATAACTTAGTTGTTATTAAGTTAAATAAACATTTTATTTGTTCTGGTACATTGGTGGATGGTCTTTATATTATTAAGCATGTTTCTCCTACAGTGCAATTAAATGAATTGAATAACACTGATAAACTATCATGTAAGAGAAAGAAACCTTCTGAATTGAACCAAACTTATCTTTAGCACTTACGCCTAGGTAATATTAATATAAGAAGAATTTCAAGGCTGGTTCAGAATGGACCATTAGGTTCATTAGAAGTGGTGGCACTACCTGTTTTTGAATCCTGTTTAGAAGGTAAGATGACCAAGCAGCCCTTTTCGACCAAACCTATAGAGCAAAAGGAGCATTAGAACTGGTTCACTCTTATTTGTGTGGCCCCTTGAATATCCAGGCTAGAGGTGGCTTTGAGTATTTTGTTACTTTCATTGATGATTACTCAAGGTATGGGTATATTTATTTGATGTGTCGTAAGTCTGAATGCTTTGAGAAATTCAAGGTATTTAAGGTAGAAACTAAGAAACGTCAGGGTAAATGTATCAAGACATTACGATATGATCGTGGTGGTGAATTTATCTTAGGAGAATTTGAGGATTACTTATCAATTGAGGGAATTGAATCCCAGTTGTTTGCACCTGGTATGCCACAATGGAATGGTGTAGTAGAAAGAAGGAATAGGACTCTTATGGATATGGTCAGATCTATGATGGGTTATTCAGATTTGCCTAATTCATTTTGGGGGCACGCAGTAGAAACAACAATCTATATTCTGAACTTGGTCCCATTTAAGTTAGTACTTACTACACCCACATAATTCTGGACTGAGCGCAAACCTAATTTGCGGCATGTTCGGATATGGGGTAGTCTAGCACACGTGCTAAAAGGGAAAAAAGACAAGTTGGAATCAAGGACAGATGTCTGTCTATTTGTTGGCTATCCTAGAGGAATGAAAGGTGGTTTATTTTATTGTCCTAAGGATCAGAAGGTCATTATTAGCACCAATGCTCGATTCTTAGAAGATGACTATGTAATTAACCACAAACCCAAAAGTAGGATTGTTCTAAAAAAGTTTAGAGGAGATATACCAGCTATACCAATAGTGCAAGAAGAACCATCAAAAGATAGAGTTATTGACATCCCATTGCCTTGTTATAGTGGGAAGAATGTTATAACTCGAGTTGAGTCTGACCCATCACATGCAGCTACCATCAATACATCGGTTGTACAACTAGGATAGAATGATGGTGCACAAGGATCAGGATCAACACAGAAAAATGTGCCTCATCGTAGTGGGAGGGTTGTACACCAGCCTGATCGGTACATGCTCTTGAGAGAGTCTTATTACAGGATCCCTAATGAACTAAATACTGAACCCGGCAACTAATGTGAAGCACTTCAAGATAAAGATGTAGAACTCTGGCAGAAGACTATGAAATAAAAAATGGAGTCTATGTGTAACGACCTGCTTATCTTATCATATAATAGAACATATTTAATAATAAAGTCAACCCGAACCCGTGGGTAATGGGGACACTTGTCATACATAGCAGAAACTAGGCAGCAGTAAATGTAAATCATCATTCTCATAACCACAAAATACTTAATACCAGAGTCAACTATAATCCAAAACATTGTGTTTATATACAATCTCCCAAAAATACAAAAATATATACATATCTAAGAACCCACAACATAAATCTCCTATTCATAGATCAAAACTTACCCTCTTAGCGGGGTAGTAACGCACTATCTCAATGGTAGCCTCGATCTGCCGATCTTTTCGGGTTTCCTAAAAATTGTTTAAGTTTGGGGGTGAGACACTTCTCAGTAAGGGAAAATAAACTAAATACAGTTATGTGACAACATGAACATTTAATGCTATTATAGATATACAGTACATTTCATATTCTAGAAAACATTCATCATAACATACTGAATATTCATATACTTTCATAATTTTTAATAATTCATATTGATCATGAAATGTCTGATATAACTGATAATACTATAATTTACCCAGGATGTATAACTAGCTGATGTCATGTATTACCTTCCCGTGACGAGTTGTGCAGCTCGAAGGCAGGACTCGATAATGGCTGGTCAACTAGTGCCGAGTTAAAAAAGTCTGTAAGTATGATGGGCCCGCCACACCCTGGTCCGAACTGCCAGGTGGACGTCTACAACTCTACACTGAAAGCCACATTGACTATTCATCTCCCACCCCCTCTACTTGCAAGGGCGGTTAGCACAAGTATGAACAAAATAATATGATCAGAATATCTACGGTACCGTGCTCCTGAAACTGAACTAAACTATCATCCGGGTTCTGATAACATATAATACATGATAATATACTTGTCTAACATAAATAGATTGATAGCATTTTCTGAAATAACATACATACATATGGCCTTGCGCCAGTTTCTTTCATAACTACGGCCTTGTGCCGAACATTCATAAATACGGCCTTGCGCCGAAATCATACGTAAAACATGGCCTTGCGCCAACTATCAATCACTGGCCTTGCACCGAACATTTCATGCATATCATTCTGAATAAATAATTTGTTTATCATGTATTTTGAAACCATAATGTACTGCAATATTTCATCATTTCTAAAAACATACTTTATTCATAAAATTGTCATAACATAATACTTTTCACGTAAAATAATATTCATGTGACACAATGCTGAATAAAACCATACATTTCATTTTGAAATCATATTTCCTGTATAACAACAGTATTTTGATTTCCTGTATAACAGTAGTATTTTTCCCAAATATGCATTTTCTTAATAATACTCAAATTTAATACATGCTTTCTTGAATATAATTCTATTAATAAATTAATAATAATTTTCATGAAAAAATAACTGTTTTAATTTATTTCCTTACCTGATTACTTGAAAAGAAACCCCCTAAAATTCACTAGTCATGCCCTCGCAGGGTTCCCCGATCAATACCCTGAAAACGACAACTCGCAAAACTAAACTTTAGTATTTCGCTGTGAATAACATTTCCTATAACCATGGGAAGACCAAATTTTGAATAAAAGACCTTACCTTAAACCAGGGATGAATTTCAAACTAAGCCCACCGAAGATCCACTCTAGCAAATATGCAGAGAACTTCCCCAGGAGTGTCATGGTGGCTTCAGATCATCGAACCGGGGTAAATTCGGCCTAGAAACTTAAAGATAAGGGAGGGAAAACGAAGGGAGGAGAGAGAGAGACTCGTCGTGTCGATTTTTAGCCAAAAAAATGAAGTTTGGCCTATTTATACACTAGCCTTCGTCGACGAGCCACGTCACCTCGTCGACGAGGTCAAGAAGGCTACTTGTCGATGAACTCTCCTCCTCATTGACAAAATTCAGAGTCACCCAAATATCCTCTTGGTATCTTCTTGTCAACGAAGCATACCCTCGTCGACGAGCCCACAATGCCACGTCGTCAACAAAGTCTGTTGCCGCCTTCTTTTATATTTCCATTTTTCTCTCTCTTTCTATTATTTAAATACCATTATTCTTGGGGTCATTACATTATAATACTCTAATCAAGTCAAGGATCTTGTAGAGCCACCCAAAACGATAAAACACATCTGATGCAAGTGGATCTATAAGAAGAAGAGAGGAGCAAACGGGAGGGTGGAAACCTTCAAGGCTATGCCTGTTGCGAAAGGGTTTACTTAGAATGAGGGAGTCGACTATGAGGAAACTTTCTTGTCAGTAGCCATACTAAAGTCTATTCAGATTCTCTTATCCATTGCAGCTCATTTCGATTATGAAATTTGGCAAATGGATGTTAAGACAGATTTCCTTAATGGAAGTCTTGATGAGTGCATCTATATGGTGCAACCAGATGGTTTTGCACCAGTAGGCCATCAGCATATGTTGTGCAAGCTTAAGAAGTCCATTTATGGACTTAAGCAAGCATCTAGGTCTTGAAACAACTGTTTTGATCAAGCCATTAAATCTTATGGTTTTTATCAATGCCCTGATGAGTCATGTGTATACAAAAAGCATAACGGAAACGTGGTGGTATTCTTGGTGCTATATATGGATGATATCTTACTCATCGTAAACGATATAGGGGTATTATTTTTTGTTAAGGTATGGTTATCCGGACAATTTGACATGAAGGACTTGGGAGAAGCCGGTCACATCCTTGGGACCAAGATTTTGTGAGATCGCAAGCAAAGGATGTTGGGCTTATCACAAGCTACTTATGTCAATATGATTCTTGCCCATTTTAGCATGCATGATTCCAAGAAAGGGTTACTCCCTTTTAGACATGGAAGCTCTCTATCCAAGGATCAGTTTCCTAAAACATTGATTAAGGTAGAGAACATGAAGGCGGTTCCTTATGCATCAGCAGTAAGAAGCCTCACGTATGTTATGCTTTGCACTAGACCTGACATCTGTTTTGTCGGTGGCATGGTTAGCAAATATCAGTCTAACCTAGGGTGGGAACACTGGACTGCGGTAAAACATATAATTAAGTACCTGAAAAGGACTAGGGATTATATGTTGGTTTATCAGGCAGATAGTCTAGTACCCATTGGGTACACAGACTCAGATTTTTAGTCAGATAAGGATTCCAGAAAATCAACCGCGGGAAATTTCTTTACCCTAGGACGTGGAGCTATTAGTTGGAGGAGTATCAAGCAATCATGTGTTTCTGATTCCACTATGGAGGCCAAATATGTGGCAGCCTTTGAGGCAGCCAAGAAGGCCGTTTGGCCCAAGAACTTTCTATTGGATCTAGGAGTGGTGTCTTCAGTACAATCGCCTATTACACTTTATTGTGATAATAGCAAGGCGGTTGCTAACTCAAAGGAACCTAGGAGCCACAAGAGGGCAAAACACATTGAGCGCAAGTATCATTTGATACGAGATATCGTGCGGAGAGGTGATGTAATGGTGATCAAGATTGCATCGGTAAGCAACCTAGTAGACCCGTTTACAAAGAGCTTACCAGCTAGGACTTTTGATAGTCATGTAAAGGAATGGAAGTGAGATGTATGGTAGCATGAATTCTAGTCTAAGTGTGAGATTGTTAAGGATTTATACTGAAAGACATGCTTTATGTAATCGGTTTAGTATTTATTAATAACTTCAGTTATTCCATTTTAATGAGAATCTTTGTGAGCAATGTTTGCCTGACATTATTTATTTAATAATTATGCATGTATGTCTTTTATTCTATATAGTAGGTGATCTAGTGTGTAGAGTACAACTTATACACAGAAGATTAAATTAACAGTTCTTATAGAATATAAGTTTATTATTTACAGTCTTAAATGAAATTGATCACACCATCGGTAGGAATGTAGCACAAGGTTTTAATAGGTATGTCTTGACTATTGGGAATGGTACAGTTCCAACTCCTTGTGCTAGAACACGCGTTCCATTTAGCAACTAGAGAGACAAAAAAAAACTCTCACAGAGGTAGACGTTTTTCTGAGAGAAGAAAGCCCTAGTAGCTGCTTATGAGCCCACTCTCTCAGGAGCATGGCGTGTTCAGGGAATATAGTAGAAGATTTCTAGTCGTCTTCAAGAGCTCGTTTTCGTACTTGAAGATTTGGGATCAAACTAGACAGATCTCGCAGGTATAATCCTAATCAAGTAATTAGGGATTGCATGATCTGATTTTTTTTTTGGTTATCCGTATAAACTACAGCCGGATCTTAGGGCTATTCCGCAAGTCCCTTCAATTTAGACATCTTCTAATGACATATGTTTCATTTTGTATTTCAATTGCTACTTATAATTATTCCAAGATTCTAGTAATTTTCAATGAGTCACCTAGCTACAAAGGCATTTAGGAATTTTTAGGTCCTCCAACAATTTTCTATAATCATTTATTTGGGACTACGCATGTTATCATTAGTCAATTCATTAAAAAAGAGAAAGATAACTTACATAGTAAAGCTTGAATGGTAACTAATGAAAATAGTTTCAAACCTTGACAAAAAATTTACTCTTTAAATTAAAACATGTCAATACTCGCCCCCCACGGGTGGCTTAGGTGGTAAATTCAAGGTTCTCCTGGTTAAATGACCAGGGTTTGAGTGATATGTGAAACCATCTGCTATGAATTGGAGAGAATAAATCAAAATAAAATTACTTAGGTGAGCAGAAAAAGTCTCAGTCATCAACTTGTGTTATGCATTGCCTAAAGTGTGAGGTGAACTCTTGACCACGAATTGGAGAGAGCACCTCAAACACAAAAGTACCTAGACGAGCAGTAGAAGGCTCGATCTTCAGCCTACACCACACATCATCAACAAGGTTCAACCAAATACCTTGCTAGTAGGAGTGGAAATTTTTGCCTAATTGCAATTGAAGAGGAGGAATTGACTATAGTCATATTCTAAAGAAGGAATAATTCAAAAAGTGGAGAAGTCAACTATAATAATTAGATCCTTAATATGTAGAAACATCCTAAATTTTTTATTGGAATTAATCTTTAGAAATATTATGAATATATTATTTGAGTTATTTGTAGTTGTAGAATTGATTTACGATTGACCTATGATGAGTATATATAGTGTTGATGAATAATGACAATCTTGTCAACTTAACATATCAATACAATTAGGCCAGTGCTAAACGACCCAATGCCATTTTATCCTTATCTCCCCCTCTCTCTTTCTTTTATTATCCTCTAGTTGTGCTCTATTCTCTTCTATCTCCTTTTATCTCTTCTAATCTAAATTTGGTCACTTCCCTGTTTTCGCTCTCCTTTTTACAATTTTTTGTGATATTAATGACTCCAACCCCCTATTCCATATGGATACCACTCCTTGTACAATAGGGTAGTCTTATCCAATCTTTGACAAGGCTAACATAATAATCACATTTCCATACACCCACACCACAATTTAAAAGGTGTTTACACACATTTTACACAAACAGTTAATCAAGTTGAAGTTGAGGAAAGATAAAAATGACACAAGTTTTTTCTATTAGTTTTCTCGAAGGGTGTTAACTTTACGTCTAACTCATATTGCCCAACTAAAAACAAAACATGATAAATAAAAAATAAAATATGGATGTATCAAGTCAAGTATAAGTTTGATAATTTAGATTTAATTTGGGTTGAATCATTTCAATTTGCATTTAAATAATTTTGAAAGGAATTATTCAATGTGGATGGATTATAAGTCATTTTACATTTAACAAATTTGGATCAAGTTCAATAATATCGAAATAGGTTGTGTGTGTTCATAAAATAATAAAGGAAATTATATTCAATAATTTTAGTGTTTATATGAGTGGAGAAAAACATTGAACATTAGAACTAATCAAAGAAATAAACACTTAACTTAAAAAACGATAAATAAAATATAAATGAAAAGTAAATGGTTGACAGGATTGTATACTTACAACAAGAATGATGATTAATATTTAATCTTGAAACCCTTCTAGTTATTAATGATGAATGCTAGGTTTTCCATGCATAATTTACGAAGAGGGTTAGAATAAGAAAGGAGCTATCAATAAGAAAGGAGCTATCGTTTTGATTGATGAGAATATAGCTTGAAGAATAACTCTTTTGTAATTGAAGAGTTAGGCTTAAAAATAGATTGAATTCTATCAATAATAAATATTCTTCTTTTAAAATTTTGGTCTTTTCTTTTTTCCTTTTTCATCAAAGGTCCATTTGACATTATCAAAATTGAATGTGCAAGACTATTGTTTCTTTTGAAAAACAAATTCATACTTTGTTTGACTTTTCTTTATTGAAGTTTGAGAAAACTCATTATGATTGTTTTTTTTTATATATTGATAACCATGTCTTACTATTCCATGATTCAATCTCTTCATTAGCACTTTTTTTGTGCATACTTATATAAGACTAGACTTATTTTGAGACAAAATATGTCAACAAAAGAAATTAAATGATTGATTTTTCTATTCTATTCTAGCTTGCTAAACTAACATATGCATGCTTGAAATCTAAAACTAATTTTATCATAGAAGAATATGGAAGTTTATGGAAATGTTTTAAGTATAGGATCAAAAGAAAATGTATGTGATATATTTTTTGAACTAGAAGTATATCTATATACATTGTTCTCATCTAAACAAGAGTTCGTTTTAGGTACAAACGAAGCAAACAAGCGATTCAGAATTTCAACTAAATAAGAGTTCATTGAAACTTGTTGATTACATTAATGAACAATTGTCAAACTCAATTTTGAAGCCCTTTTAAATAAAAAAATTGAATGTGAACTTAAATGAGCTTAATTGGCTTGTTTAAACTCGTAAAAGGCTTGATTACATGTTTGGCTAGATTCAATTAATTACCTTGGATTAAGCTCATTTATAAGCTTGTTTAGTGAGATTAAATTAAGCTCGATGGACTATAGTGGGTTTAAAAATAGGGGCCGAGTATGCGTTTGTTTAACTCAAATTCCATAACCTGAATTTTGTGCTAGGACTAATATGTGCGTAACCCTAAGAGCCTCTCACATCTCATTGTGAAGGGTTCTAAACCATTTATTAGCATCTCGGTTCTATAAGAGCTCACCATCTTGTTTATTTGCATCCATGTACAAGCTTGAGAAAGTAAATTGAAATTTGGTTTGAACTTGATCACTCGAGTTTGAGTTTAGTTGCAATTTTAATAAATAAGTGTGAGTATGATAAAATGTTGAAATTTGTGTATTCCCAAGAGGGGGGGGGGAATTGGAAATTTGAAACTTCTTCCTAGATTAAACCAGATATTAGCAGTATTTCTCCACGTAGGGTCTTTCTAAAAACAAACTCAATTCCCCAAGCAATTAACTGAGTAAATATTCAAAACATATATGGCAGGTTCAGTAATTCACAATCATACACAATGATAAACCATAAACATTCAAGTGTAGAAATTAAATTGTGAAAATTGAAATTAGGCACAAGAAATGTTATCGGGGTTTGGCCAATATTGCCTACTTCCCCGCCTTAAGCCGCAGTTCAAGGATTCCACTAATCGCTCACTTAACGGGTGGAGCGACACCGATTACAACACCTTACCAAGATGGTGCACCTAGTTCTCCTAACTGCGTATGAACCAGTCCAGTGCTCTCCTAACCGAGTCTGAGAAATTTGGGAATATTCACAGGGCTAGTCTCCCTCTTCTGACCACCCGTCGAGAGTACAACAGATAATCAAATATTTGTGTACAATAAATATTACTTCTTACACTAAGCAGATATGTACCACAATAAGTACAATGCAATCAATGCACTCACAAATGATAAGGAATGAAGTTCAATATGAGTATGGGTATTTTCTCAATGTAATATTTGAGAATGATGTATATGATAATGCACTTCAAATATTTAAACCCTAATACAAATTTTCTCCCCAAAAATTACTTTTTTTTTTCAAAAAAAGTGTAGGAGAACCTAGGGTTTTTGTAACAACCGGATTTTTCATGCCATTTTATTTTTTTTATTTTTATTTTTTTATATATTGTAAAGTTTTACTGCTCTAATACCCTGTAATATAATCCATAACATCATCACGGTCCAAGTGGGGATCGTGGAAGCTGTATATCTATATTCTACCTATGAAGCAGAATACAAAAATGCATATAACCACATTATATACAATACCAGATGTTAGTACTTCCCCAAAATATACATACAAAATCTTACCCAAAATGCCCCACCCGGTCACCTAGGGACCACTCAAAAATGTCTCTCCCAAAATACTCACCCTATAGACTGGGCGGCACAAGATCCCCTCTATCTTTGTGCCCGATCTACTCGTCGACCTGGATCACCTGAAAAGTGATAAATTACTAGGATGAGATAACTCTCAGTAAGACAAAATATGTTATTACTAGTGTGTGGCAGATGAGTTTTTATAACTGTAATATCTGATTAAAAGTACTGTATGTTGTAAATAACTGAGTCTGAGAAAGCATATATAAATAAAACACAGTGTAACTCATACATATGTTGCTTAACATAAACTGTTTTCCTAAATATTCTATTCAAGATACTTTTAATATCTATAGGTATGACTATGGTTTCTGTAAATCTAGATATATAATAATATTTGAGAAAAATTCCCTGGATGGATAACTAAAAGTCATGAATTAACCGCTTATGATAGGGTTGTTCGGCCCGTAGGATGGACTTAACACTGGTTGGTCGATCAGGATAAGTCAACTGAACTCCGATAGTCATATCGGTCACCTTAATCCTAACTGATATGGGGCCTGTCCACAACAAAGGCACGATCGACTGCTAAAAACCACATACTATGTAAGATATGTGGTTGCACTCTGAATTGAAATAGCAACGGTACTGTGCTTCGAAAACTGATCTGATCCATTAGGGTCTGATACTATATATATATATATATATATATATATATATATATATATATATAACTAATATTTTCTATATTACTGTTTAACCATGATTTTATTTAACCGAAATAACCATAACGCTGTAATTAACTGATTTGAATAAACTGAAGTATCTGTATGTTATGGTTCTAAATCTGTATATCATGGTTTACTGGAACTGAATTTCCTATTTCTGTTTAAGCTGTAAAAATCATAAATTTGCATAAATCATAATTCTAGTTAATACCACGTCTCAAGTTTTCTATATAAACTGTATATTCATGGTACTAAGAAAACTGAATATTTTAACTCTGTAAAACTACATAAATCCCGATAACATGAAAGTTGTATAAATTCTGTACTATACTAATAATTTTTCATGCTACACAATTAATTAAATAAAACACATATACTAAAATCTATAAAACTATATAATTTTCTTAATCTGAAAACACGTATAATCATATATCATATTTTACTGATAAGTATTTCTAAATCAGTTCGCATAGCATATTTCCCTTACCTGGCAAACTAAGCTCGTCTGCTAATTCTAATTCACACCCACGGTGTTCATAATTCCAAAATCCTAAAATTATACACATATATATTTCCCCGGCAATCAACTGAAAACCCAAAATAATTTTCATACTTATATTTCCTGAATTACAAACTGTTCATCATCTTACCTGAGTTCCTGGGAACACCCTCTAGGTTCCCAAACTTGCCTGTAATATAAGCTCCAAAACCCTGAATTCACAATACCCAAATTTAATCCTCCTAAACATTAATATAACAACATATAAAACCAAATCTGGGTTTAGAAAAACCTATAAGCCAAATAACCCTTAAATAACCTACTTACCCTGACTTTGGGATGGTGCGAATGTCACGCCTCGAACCCGGCAACGGTACCCATGGTGTGGTGTAGTATCCTAACTTATCCTTATATCATACAAAACACCAACGATACTAAAATGAATGAGGGTTCGACCCCGTGGGGTTCTTGTACACCCTATACACATTCACATACATGACATATACGTAGCAAAAAAGTTCATTCCAAACATACATGGTACCATTCCAGAGTCTATACAGATAGAGTCTAAGCTCCATAATACAAAAACATAACCCAGGGTGCTAGCAAATACCCAAAACAACAACCCTGTTACAATCCAAGTACTTACACTAGTACCCTGCACAGTAAACCGACCACCACGCTCCCCATACAAGGACGCTTGTTCCGGTTACTCGAAGGACCTGAAAACATGTACGTACGATAGGGGTGAGACACCTCTCAGTAAGGAAGAATCAGATTATATTAGTGTGTGGCATATGAGTGTTATCATGACCTATAACATACAAAATTCAATACAGTTCCAGTATTTTCACAAAACAGTTCCACTATAGTTCTCAACACTCATACACACATGATCAGGTAACCTAGTGTTGTCACACCCTTCGGCATGAAGTTGGCCCGCATTTCACGGTGTCCCCAGCACATGGCATAGCCTTAGGCTCTCATGGCATTGTACCGGTACAACTGGTGGATCCACGCCCTTCGGTGATCAGCTGATAAGAGGCGATATTGCACGCCCTCGAATATAGAGTCGAACACTCTTGCCACTGGCAGGTGGTATTTCACACCCTCGGATATAGTGCCGGACACTCTTTCACAACTTGGAACAATTCGGAACTCAAGTTCCTATATCTCATTTTAGAAAATCACAACTCAATGCATGTTCATATAACAGTTCATTTCACACTCATTTGGTAATCTCAAATCATGATTTTCAAAAATACAGTTTCAACAAGTCAAGGCCCAGCCATCTCTATTACACAATATATAACACAATATATCCACGTTTTTCCAACGAAACTAGAGATGCAACCCGATGCCCCCCTTTTCCCAAAACTGTAATATGAAAACCTCGCAATTTTACTTGTTAGATTTCCCCAAATAGGTAGCCAAAACACATATAGGATTGTGAACCATAGTTCTACCGAATCCGATTTCGAAAATAATTGATATAAACAAAATCCCCTTACCTTTCCCCAAAAATCCAACTCGAACTCTACGGCTCCTAAACATTGAACCGAGTTTCCAAAACCTATAAACCACAGTACAATAATTACTTAAAATTCCATTCTCTACAGATCTACCAAAACGGAAATGAAAATTGAGCCTTACATCGATTTTGGGTCAAAACCCAAAAATCCTCGAAACGAAGATCTGTTCCATAGAACACGTAGAGATTTCTTCCTTGATCCTCGCAGTAACGTTAGTTTGTCGATTCTAACAACGAACAGCGAAGAAAACTAGAGAGAGAGTGTGTGGCTTCGAGTTCTTAGAGAGAGAGAAAACTTGATAACTTAGCTTCTAAGCAACGAAATGGATATTTATAACACCTTTGACTTGGCCAACTTCATCGACGAGGCGATGTCTTCGTCAATGAGTCAACAAAGGGAGTTTGTCGACGCAGCAGTGGCCTCATCGACGAGCTTGAGATTTTTGGATTTCCCAAAACCTCTCAATTTCTCCTCATCGACGAGCCTCTGCATTTCATTGCCGAACAACAGAAGGGCCTTCGTCGATGAAACCACTCAAATTATTATTTTACCCTTTCCTTATTTATTTATTCCATATATCATGGGTCAGGTTCTTACAACCTCCCCTCCTTACAAAAATTTCATCCTCGAAATTTGTAATCTCTTATTTACGAACTCATCCACACAACCAAATACACATACCTAACTCTAGAAAGAATCGGCAGCTACTACAACGCAACCCCGTCACAATATATACATAGCCTCACTTATGGTGGAGGAATACCGTGGTTGCATACATAAACTGTCTCAGGAGTTCACAATGACACACACTCTCAAAGACTAACCACCTATCACAATACAATAGTAGAGTAATACACACATACTCATTGATTTTACTACCAAAACCAAAACTTAGAACAACTGTGGATACTTCCGGTGTATCTCCGCTTCCAATTCCCAAGAAGCTACCTCAACCTCGTGATTCCACCACAATACCTTTACTAATGGTATATCCTTAGTACATAACTTCTGAACTTTATGGTCCAGAATCTGAATGGGTACCTCCTCGTATGCTAAAGTATCCCCAATTTCCAAGTTCTCGTAACTAATAACATGTAATGGATCTGGCACGTACCTCCTCAACATGGATATGTGAAACACATCGTGAATCCTCAAGAGCGCTGGGGGTAGTGCAATCCTGTAGGCTATCAGACCCACTCGCTCAAGAACTTCAAATGGTCCGATATAGCTCGGGCTTAGCTTGCCCTTCTTCCCAAATCTCATCACCCCTTTCATCGGAGCTATTCTCAGGAATATCTTACCCCCCCCCCCCCCCACATGGAATTCCAACTCACGGTAGTGAACATCCGTGTAACTCTTCTGCCCACTCTGAGCCGATTTAATCCTATTCCGGATCAAACCCACCTTCTCAGACTCTTGCTGCACGAGTTTAGGTCCTAAAACCTGATGGTCACCAACTTTATCCCAATATAGAGGAGTCCGACACCTCCAACCATACAGAGCCTCGAACGATGCCATCCCGATACTGGCCAGGAAGCTATTGTTATAGGCAAACTCTACTAGTGGCAGAAATTGCATCTAACCACCATCGAAGTCTAACACGCACGCCCGTAACATATCCTCCAAGATCTGTATTGTTCTCTCCGACTGTCCATCAGTATGGGGGTGGAACGTTGTACTGAAAGTAAGTTTCGTCCCCAGTGCTTCCTGCAAGCTCTTCCAGAAACGAAAGATAAACCTCGGGTCTCAATCTAACACAATGGACACTAGTACCCCGTGCATTATGACTATCTTATCCACGTACAGGTCTGCTAGCATACTCAAGGAGTAGTTAACCTTCATCAGTACGAAGTGAGTAGATTTTGTCAACCTATCCACGATCACCCAAATGGCATTTCGCCCGCAAAACGCTGGCGGCAATCTGGTCACAAAGTCCATGGAAATATGCTCCCATTTCCACTCTAGAATAGCTAAGGGCTATAACGGCTCTGCCAGCCTCTGATGTTCAGCTTTCACCTGCTGACACGTCAGACACTGCTCCACGAACTGAGCAATCCCCCTTTTCATACCACTCAACCAGAAGGTCTCGCGCAAATCCTGATACATCTTCGTGCTACCAGAATGTACCGTAGACAAAGAACGATGAGCTTCTTCCAGAATCGTCCTTCTGATCTCATCGTCGTTTGGAACACATAACTTGATTCCAAACCTTAACACACATTCCTCAGAGATGTTAAAATTCATAGCCAACCCCTGCTGCACTTTCTCCACAGTCTCAACCAACTCTGTATCACTAGCTTGTGCGGTTTTTATCCGCTCAAACAAAGTCGGCTGGATCACCAAACTAGCAATGAAAGCCTGGTGATCACCGATAACCAAATCTATACCAAGGCTTTCCAGATCCCATTTGATATGATGCTGAGCCACAACTGCAGATACTGCCGCATGCTCCGACTTCCAACTTAATGCATCTACTACCACGTTAGCTTTCCCTAGGTGATAACTGATAGTGCAATCGTAGTCTTTGATCAGCTCAAGTCATCGTCTCTGCCTCATGTTTTACTCCTTTTGCGTGAAAAAGTACCTGAGGTTTTTATGGTCAGTGAAAATCTCACACTGAACACTATACAGGTAGTGTTGCCATATCTTCATTGTATAAACTACGACGGCTAATTCCAGATCATGCGTAGGGTAATTCTTCTTGTATTCCTTAAGTTGCCATGAAGCATAAGCTATTACCTTACCCTGTTGCATAAGCACACATCCCAAACCCTTTAGAGACGCGTCGCTATAAATCACAAAACCGCCATCCCCAGAAGGAATGGTCAAGACCGGAGCAGTAACCAATCACTGTTTCAACTCTTGAAAACACCGCTCGCAATCTTCGATCCAATCAAACTTCACCCCCTTTTTGGTCAATCATGTTAGAGGCCCAGACAAATTAGAGAATCCCTCTACGAACTGACGATAATAACCTGCCAGTCCTAGGAAACTCCAAACCTCTTGCACACTCTTTGGTCTCACCCAGTCGACCACGACTTCAATCTTGCTAGGATCAAGTGAGATACCGCCCTTAGACACCACATGGCCAAAAAATGAGACCTGATTCAACCAGAACTCACATTTCTTCAGCTTAGCATACAACTTCCTCTCTCACGAAATATGTAGCACCAACCTCAAATGGTTTGTGTGCTCTTCCGGACTCCTTGAGTATACTAGAATATCGTCTATAAACACCACTACAAACTGGTCCAGGTACTCATGGAAAACCCTGTTCATCAGATCCATGAATACTACCGGAGCATTCATCAACCCAAAAGGCATGACTAAGAACTCATAGTGGTCGTATCTGGTTTGGAAACCAGTCTTTACAACATCCTCAGATCTAACCCTCACCTAATGATACCCTGACCGTAGGTCGATATTCGAAAAGATCTATGTCCCCTGTAGTTGGTCAAAGCGATCATTGATGTGAGGCAATAGGTAACGATTCTTCACAGTCACCTTGTTGATGTCACGATAATCAATGCACATGCGCATCGACCCATCCTTCTTTTTCACAAACAAAACTAGAGCTCCCTAGGAGAAACACTAGGTTGGATAAAGCCCTTGTCTAATAATTCTTGCAACTGCTCCTTCAACTCCTGAAGTTCTGCTGGAGCCATCCGATACAGAGCTTTAGAGATCGGTGCCTTGCCAGGCAGCAACTCTATCACAAACTTCACCTCACGATATGGAGGTAAACCGGGTAAGTCTTCTGGAAGCACATCCGGGAACTCTTTAACCACTCAAATATCCTCGAGCCTCAACTCATCCCGCGGTGGTTCCTTCATGCTAGCTAGGTACCCCTGACATCCATCCAAGAGTAACCTCCTCACCTGCAATGCCGATAGAATTTATGGCATCAAACACACACACAATCTTAAAAACTCATACTCTTGCTCCCCGGGAGGTCTGAACACTACCCCCTTTCCTCGACAATCGATCACAGTATAACTGGAGGATAACCAATTCATCCCTAGTATGATGTCAAAACCAGACATATTGTATACCACAAGATTCGCCGGTAGTAGCCTTCCCTGAATTTCCACTGGTTAATCTCCCAACATCCTCCTATAGAACGTTACACCCCCAGACGGTGTAGTTACAGATAGCTCTTCACTCATTACTTAGGTCTTAACCCCACACAGTTTTACAAAATTAGCAGATATAAAGGAGTGGGTCGCACCCGAATCAAATAAAACAACAGCCCTATTTGAAAGAAATAATAAGGTACCTGTCACTACGTTTCCCGCACGATCAACATCCGCTGGAGTAAGAGAAAATGCCCTCATCGGAGTTGTGTTTGCCTGGATGGTTCCCCGAGGTATCTAATTGCTACCCCGGTTCACACTAGATGTAGGCGTGTCTCTTTTCGGTGCGCAACAGTCATGAGCCATGTAGCCTGGCTTGCCACAACTGTAACAGTTACTCCTAAATGACTTGAACTCACCTTCATGCCATGTGACTAATCCACCTGAGAACCCTGATGCTTGGTATTTTAGTGGTAACCCGAGCCATGGTTCCTCTTCTTCCATGATCATTGACAAGAACCAATTGGCACTGGCCTCTTCTTTGATTCCTGATCCACCTCATCCTCCCAGATGTCGGTCTTGATCACAGTGGCCTTATCCACCAAAACTGAAAACTCATGGATCTGCAGCATACCCACTAATCTGTGGATGTCTTTCCTCAGGCCCTTCTCAAATCTCCGAGTTTTCTCATACTCGTTCAAGATCAAGCACGGTGCAAAACGGGAGAGCTCTATATACCGAGTAGTATACCCCTGTATTGTCATATCTCCCCGTGTCAGAACAGAGAACTCATCCGCCTTAGCATCGTGTGTGGAGGCCGAGAAGTATCTCTCAAAGAACACTTCCTTGAAGCGGCTCCTTGTCATCTTTATAGGACTGGTTCTCTGCTTCTCCAACAGACTCACTGCAGTCCACCATCGCCCCACCTCTCCAAATGGCTGGAAGGTGGTGTAAAGGACTCTTTGCTTATCTATACAGTGTAGAACCTCCAGAATCCTTTTAGTCTTCTCGACCCAGTTCTTCGCTATCATTAGATCGCGTCCTCCTAAAAACATTGGAGGGTGCATACGTGTGAACCTCTCGATGGTACACCCCACAGCAGTAGGAGAACATTCATGTCTCCTAACACTCCGCCCGATTTCTTACATAACCTGCCTCGTCAACCCTCAAGGCACAGAAGGAGACTCACTGCTCGCAGTCTCCTCGGAGCCACTATCCAAGTTGTTATCCTTGGGCTCCATTTTGAAAATCAATAGGAATCTATTAGCACTCCTACGCCACGTACAGTTAACACAATCATTTACAACTAATCATGTTAAATACCATCTCACGGGTCTAGGTCCATCCTATCACACCGACACGAAACCAAGAATGGTTTGCCGTGATTTTACTAAAATCATCATTCTAGGAAAAACACAGAACACCACAAACGAGTCCCTGTCTAGCAACAAAACAACCCTCAACCTACTCTACCCATTTCCTACATCTTATGCTTTGGTATGTACACATAGTTACGCCTAACCAATTCTACAAGACCTAACAACCTAGTTAACTCTGATACCAAACTGTCACGCTTCGAACCCGGCAACGGGACCCAGAGTGTGGTGTAGTAACCTAACCTGTACCTGTACCATACAAAACACCAATGTTACTAAAATGAATGAGGGTCCGACCTTGTGGGTTTCCCGTACACCCTATACACATTCACATACACGACATATACACAGCGAAAAAGTTCATTCCAAACATACATGGTACCATACCAGAGTCTATACAGATAGAGTCTAAGCTTCATAATACAAAAGCATAACCCAGGGTGCCAAAAAATACCCAAAACGACAACCCTGTTACAATCCAAGTACTTACACTAGTATCTTGCACAGTAAACCAACCACCACGCTCCCCACACAAGGACGCTAGTTCTAGTTACTCAAAGGACCTGAAAACATGTACGTATGATAGGGGTAAGACACCTCTCAGTAAGGAAGAATCAGATTATATCGGTGTGTGGCATATGAGTGTTATCATAACATATAACATACCTAGTTCAATACAGTTCCAGTATTTTACAAAACAGCTCCAGTATAGTTCTCAACACTCACACACACATGATCAGGTAACCCAGTGTCGTCACACCCTTCGACACGAAGCCGGCTCACATTTCACGACATTTCCGGCACATGGCATAGCCCTAGGCTCCCATGGCATCATACCGATACAACTGGTGGATCCACACCCTTCGGTGATCAGTCGGTAAGAGGTGATATTTCATGCCCTCGGATATAGAGCTTGACACTCTTGCCATTGGCAGGTGGTATTTCAAGCCCTCGGATATAGAGCCGGACACTCTTTCACGACCTAGAACAATTCGAAACTCCCATTCCTATATCTCATTTCAGCAAATCACGACTCAATGCATGTTCATATAAAAGTTCATTCCACACTCATTTGGTAATCTCAAATCATGATTTTCAAAAATACAGTTTAAATAAGTCAAGGCATGGTCATCTCTATAACACAATATATCCATGGTTTTCCAACGAAACTAGAGATGCAACCCGATGGCCTCTTTTTCCCAAAACTATAATATGAAAACACCGTAATTTTACCCGTTAGATTTCCCCAAATAAGTAGTCAAAACACACACAGGATTGTGAACCACAGTTCTACCGAATCTGATTTTGAAAATAACCGATATAAACAGAATCCCCTTACCTTTCCTCGAAAATCCAACCCGAACTCTATAGCTCTTAAACAGCGAACCGAGTTCTCAAAACCTATAAACCACAGTACAATAATTACTTACAATTCCATTCTCTATAGATCTACCTACCAAAACAGAAATGAAAACCGAGCCTTACCTCGATTTTGGGTCAGAACCCAAAAATCCTCGAAACGAAGATCCGTTCCACACAACACATAGAGATTTCTTCCTTGATCCCCGCAGTAAAGTTAGTTTGTCGATTCTAACAATGAATGACGAAGAAAACTAGAGAGAGAGAGTGTGACTTCGAGTTCTTAGAGAGAGAGAAAACTTGATAACTTAGCTTCTAAGCAAAGAAATGGATATTTATAGCACCTTTGACTCGGCCAACTTCGTCGACGAGGCGGCGTCTTCGTCGACGAGTCAACAAAGGGAGTTAGTCGACGTAGTGGTGGCCTCGTCGACGAGCCTGAGATTTACAGATTTCCCAAAACCTCTCGGCTTCTCCTCGCTGATGAGCCTCTACATTTCATCGCCAAACAACAGAAGTGTAACACCCTGAACCCTTAAACCCGGGTCCGGTGCGTTATACTTGATAAAACCCTGATAATCCATCAATCAATATATATGCAGTGGAAAATATAAACATAATCTCCATATAACATAATACCAGAGTTTACTAATTCTAACTATAATCCATAATAAATCATTCATCACCTGCATTTCCATAAATCTACATAACTCCCAAAACATTTTAGTATTTTCACAATCATTCCTTACTCAACAATCTTAAAACATAAAGACATAAAATATAAATATTTACGTTCCCAAAAATTAACATAGAAATATACCATTTTCTTTTTCTATTTCCCAATAATGTTATAAAAACCTCGAGCTCTCAAAGCTCGATCTCGAGGAAATCTTGAAAAAGAAAAATTCATATTCGGGTGAGACACATCTCAGTAAGGGAAATAATATATTAAAACAGCGTATGGCTAACATGAGGTAGTAGATATCATTTTAAAAACATTTTCAAATTATTAACATAACACTAAAATCATTCTTTGAACCTAATCAATCACATGCAAAGATTTAACCCATGAGATTACCCAAGAATAGGGGTGATTACCCGCCTATACAAGTAGCACCCCTCTGCTATGATATTTAGGTAACCCTAAGGTCACTACTAAAGCATACCAGCGCACTCACCTTACTCAGTAAGCCCTCAAGTGTTGATTGATCTCATACTCACACCGTTCAACAATAGCTTACCGGCAAAGGCCCTAAGGATAGGGAAATCTACCTGCCCATACAAGTAGGTTTCCTCTGCCCTAGTACGTTATGTAGCTACTGCCACATCTGAAGCTACTAGTGCACTCGCCTTTCTCAACAAGCCCTCAAGCAAAAAGTATGCCCCGCCCAATCACATCATGTTCTACATACATAGGTACTTCTAATATCATAATACTTTATTCTTTTCCGTCATTATTCAATCATATACATATGTTCATGTTCATAACTTAAGCATTGCATTTCATTCCACTTTAAGTGGCTCTTTCTTATTTTACATTGTTCACATTTCACATTTCATTTCCATTTCATTCATTTCCATTTTCATTTCTTTTCATTTCATACCCAGCATCTTTCAGCTATTTTACCCAGCATCTTTCAGTAGTTTTACCCAGTATTTTTCAGCTGTCATACATTTACCCAACATCTTTCAATTGTTTTACCCAGCATCTTTCAACTGTTTTACCTAACATATTTCAGCTGTTTACATGGTTGACACACACAAGCAACATAGTTCATATCATATTTTATTTTCAATGCATTACTTACTTAACCTACATCTCATACCTTTAACATATATTTGCACAGAATCTCATGCCACACAATTTAACAGTAAAATTCATACATATTCCTGTAAAATAGGCCAACCCACATTTAGCATTTATATGCTGAAAATACAATTTCCATTTTCTTTACATAATTATCCAGAAAATTCCTTTCACTTTCTTCAATTCATTTGCACAAATACATAACTAAATAAGTGGTCTTAGGCTCAGAAATCATAGTTTTACATGGTCGATATTTTAATAATTCACACCAAAACATACATATAATATAACGTAAATTATTAGCTTTAATTTCATAAATTCTGATTTAATATATAATTTCCTCTTACCTGATTTCTTGAACTACGCCAACAGGGATCTTAAAAAATACCTGCAGCGCTCACTCGGACCCTGAATCAAAAATCCTAGTTCCATGTAATTAATCCTGAATGAAATATTATTTTAATATTTCCTAAACCCATAAATTCTAAATAAATAAATATACCCTTAAATATAGTCAAATTACCAAATTTCTCAAATCCCACTCTCGCTTTGGAGTGGGGTTTAGAAAACCCCAATTGAAAAATTACCTACGTCAAAATGATGATGATCATGACTAGGACCACATGGTGGTGCCTGATCGTTGATTTAACAGCAAATTTAACAAGAAATTGAGAAATTAAGGAAAAGCTGTCTTACCTCAGGAATGGTGCCTACACCGCTCCCACGAAAAATCTTCTAAACTAGAAATGTCAGTGGCGGAGTTAGGAATCCAACGACACCTTCTGTTTCCCGATTGGTTGAATATTCGTCGAAAAATGAGGGCAGAGAGAGAGGCGGAGACGGAGAGGCGCGGGGACATGAAAGAATTACAGAGAGAGAGAGATTGACGTTGAAGAAGAAGAAGATGATGATGATGGAATTGGATTTCAAATTGAAATCCAATCCATCTTATTACATTTAATATATATTATTTTAATATTATATAATAACCTTATATATATATTTATTTATATATCTTTATTTCATTTTTTTTACTAAAATTTTTTTAAAATTTTTTTTTAAATTTTTTTTCGGGTTATTACAAGAAGGGTCTTCGTCGACAAAACTCTGGCTTCGTCGACGAAGCCTACTCAAATTACTGTTTTACCTTTTCCTTATTTATTTATTCCATATATCACGAGTCGGGTTCTTACAGCCCAAGCTTCTAAAATCAAAATTCTGCTACGGCTAAGTTATAGAGAATCTCCCAAAGATCACCGTGGTAGCTTGTGATTGTCGAACCAGGGAGAAACAGAGCTGGAAATCTAGAGAGAAGTAAGAGTAGCCGAATTCTGGAGAGAGAGAGAATGAAGAGGAATTGATATTTTTGTCCAAAACTTGACTTTTGCATATTTATAAGTGGCTGATCATGTGGCTTCATCGATGAGACACGTGGCCTCATCGACGAAGCGAAGAAGGGAGTTCGTTGATGAAGATAAGGATCTCGTCGATGAACCAATGGGTCTAAAATACCCCCTCTCAGTTTCTCTTCGTCGACGAACACTAAAATTCATCCACGAATCCTTCAGAGAGTTTGTTGAAGAAACCAGGGCATTCGTCGACGAACCCTGTTTGACCCCTTTAAATTTCCTTCTTCTCTTTTATTTAATTATTATAATTTCCAGCTCTTTACAGTTTTTCTTTCAAACGATTTATGCCCAAATATATGTATATGATCTTTGATTTAAAAATAGAGTATGCAATAAATATGTTCAAAGATCTTGAACCCTTAAAAATCTTCCCAACAATGATATTCAAATAATATAACTCAAGGAAAACAAGGGTTAAGTTCAATAAGATTTTTGCAGTAAAACAAATATGTTCTTTTGAAGTTCACTAGCTAGAAATAAGTCTCCTCCAAAAATATTTATCAATGAATCTAAATGGAGAAACTTTAGATTTTACTCTCAAAAATATGATTTAAAAACAATGAATAACAATAAGAGTAAATGACTTTTGGAATGAAAGATATGCCCAAAATAAATGCTCTCCAAAATAAATTTGTCAAAAATTAAGTGTAGGAGAGTGTAAGAATGAAAAGGATCAAAAATATTTTTAGGAGGATTTTCTCTCTAATCGCATTCTTAATTTTGAGTAATGAAGGGGTATATAGAGTTGGGTAAAAAAATAACCGTTGGGGACATGGAGGTCATTTTGGAAAAAAGATTAATGATGTTTAATTAAAAATAACCTTGTTTACTTGTGGTAAAAAAATTGACCAACCCGAGAGGTTCGGTCGACAAAGGACAAGGTTCAGTCAACTGAGGCAAATTTGAACTACAAGTTTGGTCGACCATATCAGGGTGTTTCTGAACCTTTCGTGGGTTCGGTCGACCAAGGCAAAGGTTGGTTGACCATTCATATAGATTCGGTCGACCAAGGCCAATTTGAACTACAAGGTTTGGTCAACCAAGTAGTTGGAGTGTCAGAGGTTAATGATTCGGTCGACCGAGGATGGTGCATTCAATTCAGTATAGTCAACCGAGTGAAGTCAACATGTTGACTTCTGACCTATTTGTTCGACCGAGCCAGTTTCTGCATGATGGGGTCGGTCAACCAAGCTAACCAACTTAGAATTTTGGTCCTCTTTGGTCCCCTGTGCTTTAACAACCTTATGTGAACAAGCATATGTCTTTTAAGTTCAAGAGTATTGGTCGACTAAGGCTTTTTAATTAAACCTAAAAATCCAACGTCGGTCGACCGAAGTCTTTCTATAGTCTTTAGATTTTCCTATGGTCGGACTATGGCTTTTGAGCATAAACCTATCATGCATGAAATGCAGCTATTATAGACCATAATATTACAGACCCAAAATATAAAAGAAAATGCATTTACAATATAGAACCAATGTCTTCTCCTTCTTATTTAGTTCCTTTGATTCGTCATGGAATACGCTGGATGGTATGGTCTTTATGTTCCTCCTAACTTCCATCTCTTCCTTATGTGTGCACTAAAATATTAAGTCCGCTCAAGCACTGAATACACACATTAGTAACTTGCAGTTTGTCATTATCAAAACCAGGGATCAAACTCAAAAAGTCAACATATAATTTGGTGCATTGATTCATTTTTATGATTTGATTTTGTTGTGCAAATTAATGTGCAGCGGAAACAAATGATCTTACAACGTAGTAACCAACAGTGAAATATATAGAAAACGCAATCACACATATTATATAAAAGCAATAAAACAATGATATGAAGAATTATGTGGTTCGGCAATGCCTACATCCACGGGAGCAAACGATAGTGATTTTTCATTATCTTCTGTCAAAAGACATATGGATTACAACATACAACCTATATATATAACCCTCACAAAAGGTTTTCCCACAAAAACCCAACCTTTACAACTTCCCAATTCAAAATTTGAAAACCAGTGCCGAGTAACTGAGCAAAACCGTCAACAGTTTTAGACATACCTGTTGGCTTTACAAGGCTTAAAATCTTATTATCTCGTTTTGATGCTAACAAACAAGTGGAATTTAACGTATTTATGTGAGTAATGTTATTTCAGGGCTTATATATGAGAAAGCAAGGTCAAAGTGCTCACAAGGATCAAATGAAGTTTAAAAGAGTCAAAGCATGAATTTAAAGATGATATATTAAACCTTGAAGAATATGAGAACATGAATGAGTTGTTGAAAGCCAAGGAATATTAAAGTCAAAAGAGCCAAAGAAAGGCAAAGTGAGAAAGCTCAAAGAATATAAAAGCTTGAAGAAAATATGGACTCAATCCAAGGACAAAGCATGAAGACTCAAGAACCTAGAATGAGAAAAGTTTTAAAAGTCTTTATGTAAGTACTTTAATGTTTAAATATCGTTTAAAATATTATGAAGCTCTTAGGTTAACTTCTTGGACTTAGATACCTTTTAAAATACTTAGAAAATATTTTTATAAGGTCAAAAATTATTTTAAAAAAGTTAGAATCATTTTTGGAATGAAAAGCACCAAAAAGGGTTTTTCTAAATGCTGTCAAACTTCAAAAGCAAAAAGAATGAGAATGATTTCAAGCATGGCATATAAAGTTTTTTAGGAAATCCATTGTAAGTATTTCAAAGTTAAATATCGATTGAAATATGTTTTGAAGTTTTTCCAGGAGATTATGAGGACTTAAAAACCTATTTAGGATTATTAAAACAAGTTTTGATTAAGAGAGCAAATCATTTTTTTATGGAAAATGTTTTCAGTAGCTTTTTGTCTGTTTAGATGGCCGAACTCTTTGTTCAGATGATTGAAGTTGTAACTTCAGATGACTGAACTTCATGTTCAGATGTCTGAGGAATTACTTCTGACATCTGAAGAATAAGCTCAGATGTCTGAAGATTTTCTGGGAAGAAACAGAAACAGGCAGTAGCTGTTCAGATGACTGAACCTGGACTTCGGTCATCTGAACTCGACTCTTCGGTCGTATGAACCCTATGTTTGGTCATCTAACCCTGTGTCCAGTTTATTTTTTAAACGGTCTCAGGAACTTCAGATGATTAAACTCGACTCTTCAGTCATCTGAACACTGTTAACGGACATATTTTTCAAAAGTTTTTAAATTCAAACTTATATTACTTGGGCTCCAAACTTTTTAAAACTTGGGAAATTATCTAAGGAAACTTTAGCAACAAAGAAACAAGTTTGAAAGCCTATAAATACATGGTTTTGCAAATCAAAACATAACCGTGAATTGAAAAATATGTTTTAGAAGCTGAAAGCACTCTTGTTCTTCCAAAGCTCTCTTATTCACTCATTGCAAATCTCTTTTGCTGAGATATTATAAAGTGCTAATCCTTCTTCTTTGAATTCCTACTGCTAATCCTCATCTAAGAAGGATATTCTTAGGCTTTATTCTATTTCATATTGATATTTTACATTGAAGTATATAGTGCTGAACTTGTACTAACCTGCTCTTTGTGAGAGTATATTTGTACGCATATTATATCTCGTTTCTTGTAGTTCTTTGATGTTCCATGGATTGTTTGGATTGTTGGATAAGCAAGGGGATATTGCTTAGAGATACGGGCTCTAGCCTAAAGGAGTGACCGAACGAGGGGACATCATTTGGAGAGGCAGGCTCTAGCCTAGTGAAGGAGTGTTTGAGCGTGGGGTATCGCTTGTAAAGGTTTTGTTCCACCCGTCAATGGAACAAGTTTAGTGAATCCTTTGGTGGTTTGCCAAAGGCGAGGACGTAGGCTGGGTATAAGCCGAATCTCGTAAAAATCTTCGTCTCACTCTTTCTTTCCTTATTCTTTATTTTCAGTACTTATTTAAATTGCGTAAAGGATTTGAATTTGAAAATCATATAAACTACTTATATTCTGAAATCAAGTAAACCTTAAAGTTTGATTTTGATTTGGGTTGCAGAAACAGAAAGGGAGTACGTTGGTTGAACCATTCTTTACGGAAACCATACGGGAGTACGTTACTTAGCTAAACACCCCAAAGATAAATTAACTTAAGAGTTTATTTGAATTCTGAAGTTTGGAAAGAGTAATTGGATTTTATATTGAAGAAGAAATTTCATGTATACAAGGCTTTGTTCAAACTCATATTTACTACAGGGCTGAACACAACATAAAAGAAAGTTACATATACTAATCTTGAATGCTTCCATCAATCTTATAGTGCTGAAGTAAATTTATATTTGGCAATCAAATTGGTTGTGTTGGTTTGGAAATTGTGATTAATTTTTTGATTGTTTTTACTTTCAAAGTGTGATTGAAGATTGAATGTTTAATTGTGTTTAATTGTGTTGTTGATTGATTGTTCTTGTTTGATTGACAAAATAAATAAACAAGTCAAAGAATTGGTTTATTCACAAAAGAAGGTAAGGATTTTAAAAGAACTAAAGAGAAAGTTTTAAAAAGCCAATTCATCTCCCCTCTTGGGAAGCTATTCCTAATTTCAATACCATCAACGATTTGAAGCCGAGACCAAACAGTCGATGTAACACTACATAAGAGTCGATTGTTTCTTTAGAACCTAAAAAACTGTTGATGGCTTAGTCTTGCAGCCCAACTTCTCTGTTTTCAACCATGTTTTCTCTTTGTACATGTGTTCCACTCAATATATGAGCCACATATTACAACAATCTCCACCTTGGCGAATATACATCCCTTAGGAGAAAACTGAAAACATAACCTGCTGCTCCACCTGGGATAATAGGTTGGGACCGCCTCCTGTCTAGCAACTAGAGACATTAAGCAAGTCTAAGCAATGCTTGAACTTATCCATTGTAACATGCTTTGTCAATACATCTGTAGCATTTTCAGAAGAGTGAGCTTTCCTAAGCACAAGTTCACCTGAAGAAACCAACTTCCGGATCCTATGGAACCTCACATCTATATGCTTGGTTCTCACATGATACACTTGATTTTTTGCCAAATAAATGACACTCTGATTGTCACAATTCAGTTGAACTCCACTTTGTTGTATACCTAACTCCTTGACTAAACCTGCAAGCCACAACAATTCCTTAGTAGCTTCGATAACTGACATATCTCTGATTCAGTTGTTGATAATGCAACCAGAGTTGTACCATTGACCTCCAACAAATAGGCCTTCCCACAACTGACAGATCATTCTATTGTCCACTGATCATGATTCTAGAGTGAGAAGTACCCCGTAAGTATATGAAAATCCACTTGACAGTCGGCATCCCAATATTGTCTACTTAGATTTGAAAGAAACTTACTTACCACACTGACAGCTTGTGCCAGGTCCGGCCTTGTACATACCATAGCATACATTAAACACCCCACTCACTAGCATAGGGGACCTTTGATATGTCACAGAAATCATCATTCATCCTTGGGAACTGAGCAGTAAACAATTTAAAATGATTCGCTAATGGTGTACTTACCAATTTTGCATTCACCATGCTAAACCTCTCCAACACCTTCTTCACGCATAACCACCTTGAGATAACCACAATCCCCTTACAGTTTTATTCCTGTGAATCTCTAAACCAAGAATTTTCTTGGTCGCACCCAAAACCTTTATGTCAAATTATTTTCTCAATTGAGTTTCCAACTGATTAACCTCATTCAAAGTCTTCCCAATAACTAACATGTTATTCACATAAAGCAATAGAGAAATCACCCACTTGCATCCTTCGCCCTCTTCCCTTATGGAAGCTCCACCAATTCTCACATTTGATTCTTATGCAATGACTCCGTTTCCCCCACCATAACACCCATCCATCTATTTTTACCTTGACTGTGCACCACCTCTTGAAAATAAGTAGGAACCTTGCTACTCATAATAAATGCTTAAGACACCAGATTATCAAATTCATACCTGGGTGGTGGCCTGGTAGTACATCTAGTCTCTTGAGCTAGAACTCTCTGCATTATAAACAGTGTCATCTCTGCCCTAAGTTTGTAACTCCACCTGCATCACAATCTCATTTCTACTGCATTTTATACTGTGATATTGTTGGTCTTCCGAGATAGAACTCCCTACATTATGAACAATGTCATCTCTGCTTTGAGTTTCCAACTCCAACTACATCACATGCTTATTGCTGCTGCAGTTTTTTGGCACCTGTTTCTCTTCATCTACCTGAGTATGCTGCACCATGAATTTCTCATCAAAAACCATGTCTCCACTGATCACCACCTTGTTTGTCATTGGATCCCACAACTTGAACCCACCTTTATGATACCCAAGAAAGATGTACCGTCTAGACTTTGCATCAATCTTAGATCTCACCTCACTATAAATGTGTATGGTTGGACATCCAAACACTCTCAATTGAGAATAGTTTATCGCATTACCTATCCACACCTCCCCTATAACTTTTCCATATAGTGATACCCTTTGCGATCGGTTAATCGAGAAATATTTCATACTCACTGACTTTACTAAGAAGTTCTTTTAAAGCCCTGCATACAACCTGAGACACCAAGCCACACCATTCTGTTGTGGTGTCCTGTGTACTATGAAGTGTATCCCTATGTCATGTTGCTTACAAAACTTCTTGAACACCAACATACTTAGTTCTATTGTCTGACATGAGGATCTTTATTCTAGTCTGGTCTTCCACCTCAACCACAAGTTAAACCTGGTAAACATCTCTAACTTGTGCCGCATGAAGTACACCCAGACCTTCCATAAGTAATCATCGTTAAAACTCATAAAGTACACATATCTGCCTCGTGATGCTACTCTCACTAGCCCCCAAGCATCCTAATGAATGTAGTCAAGAATACCCTCTGTCATGTGAGTGGTTGTTTTGAACTACACCATGTTCTGTTTCCCAATAACACAATACTTGCAAAATATCTCACTCTCACCCATATGCCCTAACCGCATATGCCTCAAGACAACATTATTTGACTCAGAATCTATACCTGCAACTCCACCTACAACTATAGTACCTAGCAGTGCATAGATATTTCCCGTTAATTTTTGTCCCTTCATCACCAGCAAGATGCCTTTACACACCTTCATTATCCTACTTTTAGAATTATAATTATATTCGTTACAATTGAAAGTGTTCAATGAAATCACATTCTTCCGTAAATCTGGTAAATGCCTCACATCACATAATCTTCTTACAACACTATCATACATTTTAATTCTGTTATTCCTTATTCCAATAATTTTGCACGAAGCATCATTTCCCATTAGAACAGAACCAAAATTAACTGACCTGTAGATGTTGAACTAATCTTTATTTAATCTAAGATCCAAGAATCCGTGAGGCGATCTGAACCCGATGAAACAGAAAGCATATCACCATCACTACTACCCGAGTCTCCTTCTTCCACTACATTCACTGATTTTGACGAACATTCTTGATTTTTTGCATTCCCTTTCTTCCACTCCAAACACTCTGATTTTATGTGCCCAATTTTTCCAAATTTAAAACACCGTATCTCCTTCTTCTTCTTGGACTGCAACCAAGACTTATTACTACTCGATCCGCTCCAAAACTTGTTTCTCCTACATTTCTAGTCACCTTTCACCACAAGCCCTTTATCCTATTAAATCTCCTTGTTGTCCTTCTTTCTTTAATGAAAACTCAACAGAGTGCTTATTAACTCTTCCAAATTTAGAGTTTCTTTGCCCCATGTTAAAGTCGTAACCAAATTTTCATATGTACGAGACGCTAGTAAGGAATTCAATAGCATTAATGTCTTGTCTTCTTCCTCGAACTTCACATCAACCCGCATCAAATCAATTATAATTTGATTGAATGCATTGGTGTGTTGGTTCAAATTCAAACCTTCTGCCATCTTAAGGCAATACAACTTTTGCTTAAGATACAACTTGTTCATTAAAGACTTAGACATATACCAACTTTCAAGTTTTTTCCAAATAGCCACAGGGGATTTCTCATCCATGACGTGATACAACGCATCATCGGCCAGACAAAGCCTGATAGTCACCAAAGCCTTCGCTTCCAACTTCTTCCAACTTGTTTCATCCATGCTTTCCCGTAAACCTCCGTATAATGCCTTCACCATACCTTACCGCACTAACAGCCTCCTCTGCCATAGTATGAAGTTTTCCATTCCATTGAACTCAACAACATCAAACTTTGCAGAAGAAATTCCAAAAGTCATTATAACCAATTGCTCTAATACCAATTTTTGTGCAAATTAATGTGCAGTGGAAACAAATGATCTTATAATGCAGCAACCAAAAGTGAATTATATAGAAAACACAATCATGCAGATTATATGAAAGCAATAAAACAATGACACGAATAATTGTGTGGTTTGATAATGTCTACATCCATGGGAGCAAACGACGGTACTATCTTATGTTAAAAGACATATGAACTACAACATACAACATTTTTATATAACCCTCCCGGAGGTTTTCCCCCCGAAACCCAACCTATATAACTGTCCAATTCAAAATTTGAAATCTAGCAGTGAGCAACTGTTAGCTTTGGCACAATCCTAAGAGGGGGGTGAATTGGAGATTTAAAAATTTATCCCAAGTTTGTCTAATCCAACAATCAGTATTACGCAATCTAAGGGCAGTCTAAGCAATTTCAATCTCAAACAAATATTTAATCAATAAGCATAAACATACAGGTGCAGAAAATAAAGTGTGAAAAATAAACTGACACTAGATATGTTATCGGGGTTTAGCCAAAGTGCCTACGTCCCCGCCTTGGCTCACTGGCATAAGGATTCCACTACGGCTCACTTAACACAGCACCGTTTACAATCACGTCAATTAGCGGGGCTAACTTCAACCTACATCTTATTAGGATGGTGCACCTAACTTTCCTAACCGGGTCTAAGCCAATCCAGGACTATTCCATAGGGTTAGTCTCCCTCTTCAGGCCCACGCCTAAAATAAAACAAATGTATATGAAATTTTCTGTACACGAAAATATGCTTCTTCACAAGCAAACATGTACCACAATATAGCTCAAATGATAATGCAAGCACGAATGATATAAAATATGCTCAGTGCTTAATGATGTGTGCTAAACACTCAATCAAGTATGGATAAGCAATCAGGATCTAGAATGTATATTTAAGCAAGCTTTGAAACACAGTATTGAATATCATAATATTAGTTTAGGGTTTCAAAAGATGCTAGCAAGATGATTCAAACAACCTCAACAATATGTTCTCAACAAACTAAGTACAAGAGATGTTTGAATGCAAACTTGAAGATAAATTTTGCACACAAAAATACGAGCTAAGGTAACTTGCAATGACAATGCAAGAACCACAAGCCTCTAAGTCTTCCCACACAAGATCTATTAAATAAAATCATGGGAGAACTTTAAGCTTTACTTTCAATAATAAAATCAAACAATAAGAACAACAAATGAGAGTATTAAGCTAATGAGAATGAAACACAAAACTCTAAGCACACTCACAACTCTTGGATAATCAAGAAAAATGAAGCTTTTGAGTGTATGGGAGTAGTATAAGTTAAAATAGAATTTTAGGATTTTGATAGAATTTGACCTTAATGATTTTTGCTAATCCTTACAAATTTTTGCAAATGAACTAGTATATATAGGCAAGGGGCAAATTATGACCGTTGGGAACCTATAGGGTATTATTAATTTTGTTTGAAAACCAATTAACAAAATTAACCCTATTTACCCCTTTTTAATCTCTGTAAAAATAAATCCAACCCGAGAGTTTTGGGTGCCCGAGCCTAAGTTCGGGTGCCCGAAGAGACACAACAAGAAAAAGCAAATTTGAAGTTTGGGTGCCTGAAAATAAGTTTGGTTTGTTGAACTGAGGCGATTTTCTGAAAGATTGCATTTCGGGTGCCCGGTTTGAAATTCGGTTGCCCGAGGGTAAAATAAACGTAATGTTTGAGCACCCGAGTTCGTGAAAAAGTGACTTTACACAGGTTCGGTCGACCATGAAAAATGTGTACATTTTGGTTCGGTTTGCCGAACACATGTCAACATGTTGACGGGTCCACAGTTCAGTCAACTGAGGCAATTTGAACTAGCAAGTTCAGTTGCTCGACCACTCACAAAGTTTGCCTATTTAGTCCAATTTATTTTGTGATAATTCCCATGATATATTATGTGATATTAGGGACTTGGAGCACTATGTGTAGGAACCTAAAATCCAACTAGGGTTGTTTTGAGCATACCTACCTATCATGCATGATGCAACTTATTACAAGCCATATTGAAGTACAGTCCATAAATAAATTACATCCTAGAATGAAGAAAATGAAAATAACTACAACCACAACGCAATTTTCTTCAATCTTCTGCTTGATCACTGTACGTTATCATGATATGACTTTTAGTTCCAATACACGCGTAAGGTGAACCTGTATACAAGCCTCAGTACGAACATTAGTACCAAATGTATTTGTTATTATCAAAACTGGGATATGACTAACTAGATCAACAATCTTCCTCTTTTTGATGATGACAAATACTTTATGTAAAAGTTGGTACAGCCAAGAAAGGCTCCCCCTAACTATATGCATAAAGAGAATTAAAGCACAATGTACTCAATTTAAAATTTTTATGTACCCAATTTTGCCTCTTCTCCCCCTTTTGGCATTAGCAAAAAGGGTTAAGAAATGTAGCATGAATGCAAAAATAACCATTTTGATACAAAAGATAAATTGGGAAGATTTTTGAAAAATTTGGCAGCATGCCGTTTGAAAATAGAGCATTCCCAAAACAACTTTGTACCTAAGTGACCTATTTTGAGTTTCAACAAATAATATATAGCAAATTTCATTCAGTCAACTCAAACAGTACATAAGTCAAAGAGCTAATATTATCATGCAGGACAAAAGACTTAGGACATCAACTAATACCAATTATGAGTTGTTACCACTTTGTTTAATTGCCTTTTCTCCCCTATGATGATTATGTAAGGATGAAGATTAATTTTCATTTAACTTTCACTCATCTTTTGAAAAATATTTTAATATTTAATCTATCATAATCATCTTTGATATTCGCTTGTCAGCAATATGTATTCCCACAAGATATAAAATTATAGTACTAAATACATTTCATTTTCTCAGAGCCGTATTGTTTTAAAGTGAAGTGGCTCCCCCTATGATTGTGCATTTTCTTTAAACTTATACTTTGAACACAATACAAGTATGTTATTCTAGAAGCACAACTTAAGTTTTTAAAATATTCAGCATTTATAAAAGATATAGGATATATGCAGTGATTTTGAAAAATTTCGACAGCATTTTGTCTAAAAATATGATTTATCCCATAAAAACTACCAATTTCAAAACATTTAAATATGTACGCACAAGCAGCTCCAGATGATTCAAATTAAAATGAGCTAAGTGCAGATATTTTAAAATCTAAAAACACATTTTTCATATACATCCATTTTCATTTTAGAAAACATTTCAATATTTTTGAAAAAATATCTACCAAAAATCCGGCAGCATGCCGTCTGTAAATAAGACATTTCCTATATTAAACCTACACAAAAAGATTCTCAACCAGACAATATATCACAAGTTTTGAGCATGCAAGAACCTAACATATCTACCAGCAGGCAATTTCACATCAACTGCATCCGCCATGCAGGAGGCTTTTAATCAGATAAGTATATATATATATATATATCAAAGCATGCAAGCCAATAAACTATCAGATATATATAAATATAATCAAAATGACAATCACCACAAGATAATATCTGGATGTATTTGTCTATGTGTGTGGTGAGTGTGTACAACAAAAAAACAAAATAAAAAGCTATTTTAAATATTACAAACCCCAAATATAAATGTATGTAAATAAAGCATAAGATAGATCAAATGTAAAACAACTGAACTCATAGGACTCCTCTAAGCCTCACCATCATCGTGATCGTCATCCTCATCACCACTCAGCTCCATCTAGTCCTCGCCGATGTCCTCATCATTCATCTCTCTTAGGCGCTCTCCAAGGATATAGAAGTTCGCCCGCACATCGGTCTGGAACTCAGAGAACTTGCCATAGAAAGCATCAAGTTTGGCCAAGGAGGAGGACGTCTGCTTTGTCATGGAGGTCTTAAACTCCTGAAATCATGTTATGAGATTGGTGATGGCCGCCATGATCTCGATGTTTGATGGCACATGGGGCTGCTTTTGTGGAATCTCCTAAGCCCCTGGACCTCTCTTAGGAACAGTAGGTAACCACATGTTACTTGTGAGCTCATACCCTATCAATTTCAGAGTGGTGGAGGAGAAGACGTCGGTTCTCTTTATCTTCTTTAATATTGCATATGGAGTCCTTGTGACTCTCTCTCTAACAAACATCCTAGATAGGATGCCTCCATATGGTAGTATGATCCTCTTTCCTACAGTCTTCACAAACATCCACCTGAGGATCAGTTTAGGAAGATCCAGCTTCTTCCTTGTGAATAAACATCACATGACAAAGTAGTCTAGGTATGAGACATGATCCCTGGACCCCGACTTCGGCAAGATATTATACGAAATCAAATGGTGTACCACCTTTGCCTCCAGAGTCAATGATCTATAACTAGGGGTGTGTGCGAGATCTACCACGGGATGAGACATCACAAGATTCAAGAAAGTGCTCACGGTGAAGTCCTGCTCATTTATCCAGGTTGAGGTGGAGCTAGGATAGTTGAAGTCATCTCACTGGATATCAAACACCTCTACCGGGTATGCATCATTGAATCGGATGTCTGTTTCAAACACCCTCAAGTAGCAACCTTGGTTATCTTGCCCAATGTTGGCGTAGAACAACCTAACGAGTATGGGGTAGATCCCCCTGGGTTGGAAACTTATGAACTCATACCATCTCTGGTATCTAAACATGTCTAATACATTATTAAAATACGTTTGCATAAATTGAATGTCCAGTACCTTACCGAGGATGGGATCCTTGAGGCAAAACACGTTATCATACTTAATCCGTCTCTTAGGTGTATGGAACCATTGATCAAGCGCAATGCCTGCCTCAGAACGTCTTTGATCTCTAGACATGGTGGGAAGAAGTTTTTATAAAAGGCACTAGGCTGGGAATGAGAAATGGAGTGTCTGGAAGTGAGGAAAACTGGAGGATCTCTCAAGAGTGGAGTGAAAATAAAGCCTTTTCCGCGGGTGAAAATATTTATATAGAACGGTTCGGGTGCCCGAACAGGAATTCGTTTGCACGAACTGCAGTGATTATCCCAAGAGCTGAGTCTGTTTAGCTAACCGAACAAGGATTCGGTTGGCTGAATTTCAAACGTCTTTTTAGTTTTTCAATGCTTGGTAGCCCGAACTCATTTTGTTCATCAAAGTTCAGTTGGCAGAAATACTGATTCGATTACCTAAATATATGTTCAGCTACCCGAACCATGTTCGGTTTCTTGAATGATTTTGAGCTGAAAATTTTAGTAGCCTGAGTAAGGTTAACACGCTGGTCAACATTCTAAGTTTGGTCACCCGATGAGAATGAGCTGAAATGGTTCAGCCGACCGAACTATGTTGATTTTTCTTCCTTTGACCTTTTCCTAATATATAAAACCCCCTTATGATTTAGATATAAGACCTAAGGTTTATGGAGTCTTCTTATTATATTCAACTGGCACTTGGGACAACATCGGGTCAAGAGGGGATGGAATCAGATTTTTCTTTTACTCTCCACACTTGTTTCATTTTAACCCTTTTCCTTTTTGAACGCACAATCAAACTTGGTATGTCCCTTCTTTTTACACAACGCATAGTAGATATGGGTATAAGGACCGGAGGAGGTACTAGCATAACAATCAGATTCTTTCACAAAGTACCCCATATACAGATTTTTCTTATTTCTATTTCTAATTCCATTGTACCCTATACCTTCCCTATCTAAGGTCATCTTCTGTGATCCTAGCAACTTATCAAAGTTTTCCTTCCCTCTAGTGAATGTGTGGATGATCTTACACTGGTCTTCTATTTTCTTTTCTAGCTCTTGCATTTTTAAATTTTTAAGACCCTTGCAAACATATTGTAATTTAATGAACTCTATAGTCATATTGTTTGCTTTTTGTTCAAGTTCTGCAATCATAAGATCTTTATTATCATCATTAGAGATTTTGGATTTCAAGATAGACATTTCCTTTTCTAATGATTCATTCTTGTTCACTAATCTTTTGATTTTCAGGTCATTTTCTCTTTCAGCAAGAACTTTAGATTCACATTCTTTCATGCATGCCTCATACTTGTTCTCCAAAACAATATATTTCTTATTAGATTTAACAAGTAACTTATGAATTCTAACATATTCAATTTGCAATTCTTCATAAGTAGGCATGCTTTCACTATCACTACTATCACATGATTCAAAATCAGATAAATCATTCAAATCATCACATGAATCATTTCCAGATTTTTCTAATAAAATGGAAGGAGTTGAGGTTACCTCATCATTGATCAAAGCAACAAAGCACGGGTTACCTCCTTCAAGATCCGTAGAACTTGAGTCACAAGGAGTGATCACTTGATTTTGCATGTATGCTCCATATCTCCTTTCAAGTTCATCCCAGATCTCTTTAGCACTACTGCATGCCATAACCTCACATAAAATATTAGAATCTAAAGCATGTAGTAAGGTATTCATAGCATCAAAATTCACTTGCACTAAGTTCCTATTTAAAGCTTTCACACATATAGTGATTCTAAATTTCCATACAGCATAATTTTCACCACAAAATACTGGAGGGTACGTAACTAACCTTCCCTCACATGAAAGGGATGCACTAACACGAGCCATCATGATCTTTTACTAAGTAACGTTTAAGTCTAAGTGACGAGATTCTGATTCCAAATGTTAGCTTTGGTGCAATCCCAAGAGGGGGGTTAATTAGAGATTTAAAATTTTATCCTAGGTTTGTCTAATCCAACAATTAGTATTACGCAACATATGGGTAGTCTAAGCAATTTCAATCTCAAACAGATATTTAATCAATAAGCATAACATACAGGTGCAGAAAATAAACTGACACCAGATATGTTATCAAGAATCTGCCAAAGTGCCTACGTCCCTGCCTTGGATCACCAGTACAAGGATTCCACTACGACTTACTTAACGGGTGGAGCGACACCATTTACAACCACGTCAATTAGCAGGACAGACCTTAACCTAAACCTTACCAATATGGTGTACCTAACTTTCCTAACCGGGTCTATGCCAATCCGGGACTATTCCACAGGACTAGTCTCCTTCTTTAGGCCCACGCCTGGAATACAACAAATGTATATGAAATTTTGTGTACACGGAAATATGCTTCTTCATAAGCAGATATGTACCACTGTATAGCTCATATAATAACGCAAGCACGAATGATAGATAATATGCTCAGTGCTTAATGATGTGTGCTAAACACTTAATCAAGTATGGATAAGCAATCAGGATCTAGAGTGTATATCTAAGCAAGCTTTGAAACACATTATTGAATATCACAATATCAGTTTAGGGTTTCAAAAGATGCTAGGAAGATGATTCAAACAACCTCAACAATATGTTTTCAACAAACTAAGCACAAGAGATGTTTGAATGTAAACTTGAAAATAATTTTTGCAATCAAAAATACGGGTTAGGGTAACTTGAATTGACAATGTAAGAACCACAAGCCTCCAAGTCTTCCCATACAAGATCTATTAAATAAAATCAGTGGGAGAACTTTAAGCTTTACTCTCAATAATAAAATCAAACAATAAGCACAACAAATGAGAGTATTAAGCTTATGAGAATGAAACACAAAACTCTAAGCACACTCACAACTCTTGGATAATCAAGAAAAATGAAGCTTTTGAGTGTATGGAAGTATATAGGAGTAGTATAGGCTAAAATAGAATTTTAGAATTTTGAGAGAATTTGGCCTTAATGATTTTTGCTAACCCTTGCTAATTTTTGCAAATAAACTAGTATATATAGGCAAGAGGCAAATTATGACTGTTGGGGACCTATAAGGTATTATTAATTTTGTTTGAAAACCAATTAAGAAAATTAACCCTATTTACCCCTTTTTAATCTCGGTAAAAATAAATCTAACCCAAGAGTTTCGGGTGCTCGAGCCTAAGTTCAGGTGCCCGAAGAGACACAACAAGAAAAAGAAAATTTGAAATTCGGGTGCCTGAAAATTGAACCAAGGCGATTTTTCAAAAGACTGCGTTTCGGGTGCTCGATCTGAAGTTCGGTATGCCGAACTTATAAGTTTGGTTGCCCGAGGGTAAAATGAACGTAATGTTCGGGCACCCGGGTTGGTGAAAAAGTGACATGACACAAGTTCGGTTGACCATGGAAGATGTGTACATTTTAGTTCGGTCTGCTGAACATAGGTCAACATGTTGACCGGTTTATGGTTCGGTCGACCGAGACAATTTAAACTGCCAGTTTCGGTCGCCCGACCACTCACAAAGTTTGCCTATTTAGTCCAATTTATTTTGAGATAATTTCCCTGATATATTATGTGATATTGGGGACTTAGTGCATTGTGTGTAGGAACTTAAAGTCCAACTAGGGTTGTTTTGAGTATACATACCTATCATGCATGATACAACTTATTATAAGTCATATTGAGGTACATTGCATACATCATCATGATATGACTTTCAGTTCCAGTACACGCGTAAGGTGAACCTGCATGCAATTCTCAGTACAAACATTAGTACCAAATGTATTTGTCATTATCAAAACTGGGATATGACCAACTAGGTCAATAGTAACCGAGCAAAACCGCTGATGGGTTTAGACATACCGTCGACGGTTTGAAGCCGAGACCAAATAGTTGATGTAAAATTGCATAACAGTGGACTGTTTCTTCGGAGCCTGACAAAACTGTCGACGATTTAGTCTTGCAACCCAGCTTCTCGGTTTTCAACCATGTTTTCTCCTTGTACATATGTTCCACTCAACATATGAGTCATATATTACAAAAATTTCAAAACTTGCTATTTACATAACCTTTTTTTTGTATGCTTCACCAAATTTGGAAAAGAAAGTAGGGTATATTTAGTTGTGAAAATTAATTTTTGTTTTCCATTTTTGGACTTTCAAATGATTTTAAAAATGACACGCTATTTTTTATTTTCTCAACATTTATATAGAAAATCTAGAAAACATGATAAAAAAAATATTTACTAACTTCTCGATCCACTTGAATTTTAATAAACAAAAATAAGATGATATTTTTAAAATTATTGAAAAATTAAAAATAAAAGAAATATTTTTCACCAGTAAATAAGCCTTGAAAGTATAGAGTTTTTAATGGCTTGTGTTGTGAATGTTCAGAGAATAAAGAATTTTTTATGTAGTACGTTAAAATCAAATAGTTTTTGAAACTAATGGAGGAAAACATGTTCAATGAATTCATTCCTTGTTTGACTTTTTAAAGTAGTCCTTAGAATTAGGGCTAGGGTCATAGCTCAAATTCCAAAAAAAAAAAAAAAAATTGTTCAAACTAATTCAAATAAAAAAGTAGTTTTATTTTTTCAAACAATTTGAATCATATTTTAGAATACAATGTACTTACAGTTGTAAAACTATATTTCAAGCTTGTTTTGAAGTTACATAATTAATAAGAAAAAAAATTCAAGGTATCAAGAACTTGAATTAAGAAGTTGGCTCGATTATTAATTATTGATTTATATCAAATTTTTTTTTTAAAAAAAAACAGTATTAGAGAAAATGTTAAACATACACATAGAAGTTATATTAATTTTTAAACAATATTAGGCAAAATGTTATACATATTTAATATATACAAATAGTTCAAGAGGGTCAAATTGTTGGCACAAGGAGTTCATGGGTGAGCACCAACTTGATTCAAAAGTTTAAGCCTATTAGATTTTGGGTCCAACCATGTATATAAGCACCCGTCATCCACTCCATTTTTTTAATGTGAGACAAATTAACAAGTAAAATTTTCAACACAAATTCAGGTCAATCTTACCTAATTAGTTCAAATTCAATCCAAACTCAAATTTGTATTTTTATTTTTTTGTATGGATAAAAAGATGTCACAAAATAATGTATTTATATAATGCAAGAATGTACTTTCTTCTAAAACTTTAGTCCTTGGATTTTTCATAAGCTTCCTAACTCTATTTAATCCAAATTTCACAATATATTGTTCACAGGAATTGAGGCACCTTTTTTGTGTGTGTGTGGGAATAATCATTATGGGGAACAGGTCCAAACCTATCATGTGTAGGCTCCCAGCCCACTCCAACAAGTTGAACTTTTAGCATGTGGGGGAACAGGTCCTACCTTACATGTATGTCAATTGTAGAGGCTTCTTGAATGTTTAATTTCATATTGCTATAACCTTAAAAAAAAAAAAAAAAAAAAAAACCCCATTTTTGTTAATTTTATTAATCATCATATGCACCCATGCTTTTTTTTTTTAATGCTCACACATACTCTTTCTTAGGATGCGTTTGTTTTATAGTTTAGTTAGGTTATTTTATGTTTGATGCAAATAGGTATAATATAGAATTGATCAGAATGCCTTAATACAAGTATAAAATTGACTAATTCCTTCACTAATTAATAGCAGCTAAGACATCTCATTAGTCAAAAGCATCAAACCATCCTTCTCTTATTTCTATTGTTTTAATTATATTATTTTTTATGATAAAAGATATTATCCTCCTTTTAAGTTCGTAAAAAAACTGAGAAAAATATGCAAATTCTCACGAGACTATGAGATTTTCAAAATATTTTACAGACATTTTTTGAAATTTAATTTTTGTGACACTTAGATGAGTCACGCTTGAATTAAATCAAATTAGACTCTTCTCTCTTTGAGTTCTGCACATATTAAAAGATTTTAGTTGTCCTGAACTAGATAAGTATGTAGAGATTTTTGTGGGACTATGGAGAGACTTTCAATCGATCTTTTCTAGGATTCTTACCTTTTAAAAGCTTTTCTATTTTGTCAAATATAAAAAAAATTTAATATTTTGATTGACAAATCTTAGGGAAGGTTTCTGAATTATTATTATTATTATTATTATTATTATTATTATTGTGAATAATCATTATGGGGGAACAGTCCGGACCTATCATGTGTAGGCTCCTAGCCCACTCCAACAAGTTGAACTTTTAGCATGTGGGGAACAGGTCCCATCTTACATGTCAATTGTAGAGGCTCCTTGCAAAACTTTCCTCTTTCAAATGTTTAATTTCATATTGCTATAACAAAAAAAATTACAAAAAGAAAAAAACTATTTTTGTTCATTTTATTTATCATCTCATGCACCCCATGTTTTTTTTTTTTTTCATTAACAGTGCCCACACCTACTCTTTTGTAGGATGCCTTTGTTTTACTGCTTAGTTAGGTTAGTTTATGTTTGATGCAAATAGGTGTGATGTAGAATTGATCAAGAAGGAATGCCTTAATACATTTATATAGTATAAAATTGGCTAATTTCCTTCACTTGTTAATAGTAGTTAAGACATGTCATTAGTCAAAAGCATCAAACCGTCCTTTTCTTATTTTTATTATGTTATTTTTTATGACAAAAGATATTAGTCTCCTTTTAAGTTTGTCAAAAAATAGAAAAAAAAAAAAAAAACATGAATTCCCATGGGACTTTGAATTTTCAAACATTTTATTGACCTTTCTTGAAATTTAATTTTTGTCACACTTAGGTGAGTCATGCCTGAATTAAACCGGACAAGACTCTTCTTAGTTTGAGTTGTTTCCATGCATGCAGATAAGAAGATCTCAGTTGCCATGGACTAGACAAGTATGTAGAGATCTTTGTGGGACCATGGAGGGACTTTCAATCTATCTTTTCAAAGATTCTTACTGTTGTTTTTAGTGTAATCCTTAGAGGAGGGTGAATTGGAGATTTTAAAATTCTAAGTCAGATATTTCGGCAAGAAGTATTTCACAGACTTAGAGTCAATCTAAAACTCGTATAAAATAAATAGATAGATGAATTCACAAATAATATGCTCTAAATAAATTTAATCAAGCATGCATAAGAAAGTAAAGCAGATAAAGTAAAGATGACATCAGATGTGTTATCAAGATTCGACAACTATGCTTACGTCCCCGCCTTTAGGTCGCAAGCCCGAGAATTCCACTAAATCTCACTTGTAGGTGGAGCGACACCAATTACAAAGTCTCTCCTTCCTGGGCGAGGAATACCTCAGGTCAAATTTACAGGGCTGACCCCAACCTTTACAGCCTCTCCTTAAAAGGGCGGAGAAGACCCACCTCAGGCCACGCTTGAATTACAAAAGATAATCAAATGATTTGTACAATATCAGTGCTTCTCCAATAAGCAAATATGTACCAATACAATTAATGCACTCACAGATGATAAGATTTTATGCTCAAGTGAGATATGTATAAGCAATATTTCAACTCTCAACTAATGGGAATATTTTTGTATATACGTGAGAGTGATTACCTTTGATTCAAAATAATATAATCAGTAAATATGCAATCAAATGAACTTTGAAACTATAAGTGAATATCTCAATAAAATATTTTTCAAGTATTAAGCACAACTGAGATTAGAGTTCAATCTTGCAAAAACGTATTTGTTAAATAGTACAAGCAGGCTTTCTAATCTGGAAATGAGAATGCATAGGCTCAGAAGCTATTATGAGTTCTTCCCAAATAATATTTATCAATTAAATATAGTGGGAATGACTCTAGATTACTCTCAGGAAAAATCCGACAATGCAAGAATGTTAGAGTAATAAACTTTCAAAATAATATATGTAAGCACACAACACTAAAAATCACACTCCCTTCAACTTGCAATTAATTTGCAAATGAAGAGCACAATTAAATAGTACTCTTTGTTTTTGAAAAGATTTTTGCTACCAAGAGTATGAGAGAGTATCAAATATGGCTTGAAAATGTGAAGTATGTGAAGTGGTAGCTCGAGAAAATTTAGAGAGAATTTTTGCTAATTGTAATGCTAATTATTTTCTAATCTGGACAAATAAGGGGTATATATAGAATTCCCTTAATTCTAGACCGTCAGGGACACAGAGGGAATTTTTGGAAATATTAATTAATATTAACTCCTATTTAACGCGATAAAAAATGTGCCAACCCGAGAGGTTCGGTCAACCTAAGCTCGGGTCGGTCGACCATCCAAGCTAAAAATAATATTTTCAGGTTAAGCTCAGTTGACTCAGACAAAGGGGGGGTCAGCCACACAAAAGGTTCGGTCAACTAGGACGTTTTTGAACTGATTGGCCGATCGACCTAGCACGCTAGAAGAGGTCAAGTTTATTGGTTTGTTGACCTAGAAAGGTGTGTGTATTTTTGATCAGTCGGCCAAGCAATTAAAAATGTTTAAAAATAGGGATGGTCGGCCAAGAAAATTTAAGCCTTCAAGGGTCGGTCGACCAGGGCTCTTTAAAAATAATCATTTTGCCCTTAAACCTGTTCAACCATGTGTTAATAAGTTATGACAATATTAATTGAAGGGTTGTGGAACCTAATGGCCAATCTATGGTCTTCTTGAGCATTAAATCTAATCATGCATAAGATGCAATTATTATAGACCATAATATTATAGACCAAAAATTGAATTGCAATTACAATACAAAAAATTTGTCTTCATCCCCCTTTTGCTCTTCAAGTGCCAATCATGTGATATATTCTTTGTGGTCCTTATGACATCCTTGCATCCTTACCAACCATGCGTGCTAAGAATTAACCTTACTCATAAGCTTAGTGGACAGGAAAGAGATAACGTGATTTGTCATTATCAAAACGGGATCAGACTCATAGAGTCAACATTCTCTCCCTTTTTTATGATGACAAATACAATGAGCAAAAATGGGTAAGTATGAAAAGATTCCCCCTGAGAATATGCATTCAAATAAAATTTAACGTTTAGATTTCAAACATATTCATAATAGCAGACATCTTGTTGGCCTAACAAGGTCTTTCAATTGATTTTGGTGATAACAAACAAAGGATGATTTAACTTGAAAAAGGTTGAGTTTTGATGTTTCAAGAAATATGGATCAAGTGTGGTTCAAAGCAAAGCTCAAATTTAGATCAAGTATGGTTTAAGAGAAGAATAAGTATAAGTCAAGTATGAAGATATCGTCTCAAAGATTCATAGAGGGTCTGATATATTTGAACCTCAAGAAAATTGTTCAAAACATCTCAAGAGCTGAGAGAACTCAAGCTTGAAGGCCTAGGAAACATATTTGTAAGTATTTTAAAAGGCAAAATATCTTTGAAATATATTTTGAAGCTTTTTCTAAGAGATTATCAAGGTTTAAAGACTTATTTAATTAAGTATTTATTAAATTCATGAGAGAGCAAAAGACTTTTAAAGAAAGTTTTTTTTTTTTATAAAACAGAATTTAGTAAAGATCAGTTGACTGAACTTTTCAATTCAGATGACTGAAGTAGAGACTTCAGTTGACTGAACATTAAGTTCAGACATGTAAAGAATAAGTTCAGCTGACTAAAGAATTTCTAGAACAGGCAAAGAGTTGCAGCAGTGAGTTCAGTCGACTAAACTTGTGACTTCAGTCAACTGAACCTACGACATCAGACATCTGAACCCTGACTTCAGATGATTGACCCTGTATCTAGTTTTATTTTTTTAAGAGTGTAAGAAACTTCAGACGACTGAACTTGTGACTTCAGTCAACTGAACTTGTGACTTCAGTCAACTGAACTTGCGACATCAGTCATCTGAACTCTAACTTCAGTTGACTGACCCTGTATCCAGTTCAATTTTTTAAAGGGTTTAAGGAACTTCTGTTGACTGACCACGACACTCTAGTCAATTGAACACTTGTAACGACCTGCCTAGTTATCTGATTTTTTTTTTATATATATCAACACTGTAATAATTATCATACTCTGATACCATAACATTATCCTAAGCAGCGAGAAGCATAATACAAATAAACATTTCCATACATAATGATATACCATACTGTACAATACCAGAGTGCTATCATGTTACCCAAAAGAATATATACATGAGTTACTAAATTCCCAAAATTGCCCTCAGCTAGTTAGGGAAAATACAAAAAAACCCTCCACTGTACTCACTTTACTGTCAGGGCACTACAGACGCCCCTCTACCTGCGAGCCTGATCAGCTCGCCTACCTGGATCACCTGAAAAATGTTAAATCAACTGGGATAAACCAACGCTCAGTAAGGCGATATATGCTATTACTAGTGTGTGGCAAGTGAGTCATCATATCATAAAAATCCATTTCCATATAATCATGTACATCTGGATCTATAAATACAGTATAAATCGTGTTATTTATTACCAATTTCATGTCATTTAACACATCTGTATTTAAGTTAATATTCAAAATACTTCTAACATACATAAGTAATTCCCTTGTCTCTATAAATCATAATATACATAATAATAACTGTAAAACTTTCCCTGTGGATATCTGTATGTCATGATTTAACCCCTTATGACAGGGTTGTGCGACCCGTAGGCAGGATCTACACTGGCTGGCCGACCAGGTAAATCACTATACTCCCTCGGTCGATCTGCCCACCTCTACCTATATCTAATGGGGAGCCTGTCCACGTTAAGGGCACTATACGATCGACCTACAGCCTATTATCTGAATAGGCGGTTGCACTCTGTAAACTGTATACTGCATGTAGCTACGGTACCGTGCTCTGTAAACTGTATGGTCCAACAGGGTCTGATACTATATACATAATCCTACATACTCTTTCACTGTTTTCATCATGTTTTCAAAATTACCATAACGCTTTCTTTCTGTACTGTAGATACTGTAACTATAGCATCTCGATGCTACCTCTGTATAATTGTCTATATATATACTCTGTAAATGCTCTGTCTGTATACTCTGTATGTTATGGTAACAGAAAACATGACATGATTTAAATTCTGTAAATCATAGTACTGGAATTACATAATCATAATACTGTATCCGTAATTCGTATAATCATGATAATAAAATCCGTAAAATCATGGTACTGTAATTCACATAATCATAGCACTGAAATACATAAAATCATGAAACTACAGTTCATAAAACATACTCCCTTATTACATACATATACTCAAGCCACAACATATTGTAATACATAATTTTCGTAAATAAATACACTGTATAATTTTTAGAAATTTTCTAGCATAGCATATATCCCTTACTTTATCACTGAAAAGCCCCTACTGTACTCTAGCCCAATACCCACAGGGTCTCCTACAAAACACCCTGAAACCAATATTTACCAGAACTAAATATCAGTATTTTTTCGTCTGTAACATTTTCTCTAACTGCCACAAGGCCAAAAGGAGACTAAAAGGTCTTACCCTGAATTTTGGATGATTTCCAACTCTAATTTCCTAACGATCTGCTCCGGTAGATGCATAGAGAACTCCGCCATGAGCGTCGTGGTAGCTTCGGATCGTCGATCCGGCGACTGGTGGGGCCAAAAATGAAGAGAGAAGGGAAAGAGAGTCATAGGAGAGAGAGAGGAGAGAGAGAGCGGCGACAGAATGAATAAAAATCTTGTCTTTCCACTATTTATACAACCTGGCTCATCGACGAGACACGTCACCTCGTCGACGAGTTCTTCATTAAATTCGTCAACGAAGCCCTGTGTTCGTCGACGAAATTCAAGCTATCCCAAAATCCCTCTTGGTACTTTCTCGTTGACGAAACACTGTGTTCGTCAATGAAATTCTAAAGGCCTTCGTCGACGAAACCCTATGTTCGTCGACAAAGCTTGGCAATTTCCTGTATTTTTTATTATTTAATATTATCTCCAAAATGCAATATTGTCGACGAAGTCTACGACCTCCTTCTGTTCCAATATCTATTTTTTCTCCCTCTTATTATTATTAACATGCTATTATTCGGGTCACTACAACACTGTTCAACGAGCAAAAATTTTAAAATTCTTATTTTTAAATTATAGCCGTTTGAAACCCAAATTTTCTAATAACTTGGGAAACTCTTACAACAAGGGAACCTACTTGAAAGCTTATAAATATATGGTTCTTGTGAATCAAAATTGATTATCCAAGCATTGAAATCCTCTCAAAGCTGTCTTGCTCTAAAATCTCTTGCAAAGCTGAAAGTATTGTTGTTCTGATATTTTGTTCATCAAATCCTAAAGAATTACTGATTTCTCATCTGGAGAAAAGGATTTTGGTGAATTCTTTGAAAAAACTTCAAAAGTTTATTTCATTCTTGATATTTTATCTTTTAAAGTACATAGTTCTTATCTGTACTAATCTGCTCTTTGAGTGAGCTTCTCTTGTACATCAGGTTTTGATATTTCTCTTGTAGATTTTGAACGTTTCCAGGTTGTTGGAACGTTGACCAAACAAGGGCATATTGTTTGGAAAAGGCGAGCTCTAGCCTTGACCAAAGAAGTGATTGTAAACAGGCGTTGTTCCACCCGGTAACGGAACTGCTATAGTGGAAACCTTTGGTATTTTGCCAAGGGCGAGGACGTAGGCTGTGTTGAAGCCGAACCTTGTAAAAATATTGTGTCTTTCTCTCTATTTTATATACTTTATTTGCTGTGTTGTATGATTTCAAAGTGCAGGTAACAAGTTTCAAAGAGAAAGAAATAAAGATTCTTGGTATTTAGAAAGTACGTTTCGATTAACCGTTTGCGGAAACCAAAAAGGGAGTACGTTGGTTAATCTGCGGAAATCTTAATCAAGAGAGGCACATATTGAAAGTTAATTCAAAGCAGGTGATACATATTCACAGGGAAATCAACAAAAGAAATATTATCCTTGATTGAGTGATTAAATTGTCTTAGCTTTATTGATTATCTTGTTTGTTTAAATTACAAGTATTCTAAGGAGTGTTTATTTATTATCTATTGTGCTCTATTCAGTATCTAAAAAAAAATAAAAATTAAAAATCATCAAAATATAAAAAGATTCCAATTCACCTCCCTCCTCTTGGGAAGCTATTCCTAATTTCACATCTTTAAATAAAATTGCATTCAAATTTTGACACAAATATGCTCACATACAAGTACCCAATTTTGCATACTTCTCCCCCTTTGGGCATTAGCAAAAGGGTTAAAGCCTTTAAAATACATAACTTTGGGAAGAATTTAATGAAATTTCGGCAACATGCCATTTAAAAGTAGAGCATTTCCTAAAAAAAGAAAAAATGTGCATCAAAAACCTAACTTATTTGAGTAGGCAATATTCGGTATAGCATATTATTCAAATCAAGCGTGCATACGATCCAATATAGTCCAAGGCACTCCATGCAATAAAGATAGTACATCCAATATTCATAAACAAGTATAAACATGCAATTCATTATGGATAACAAATACCTTTCTCACAAAAAGAATGTGAGAAATCTAAGTTTTCAGAGCCGTAATATTTTAAGTTAAGTTGCTCCCCCTCAGTTTATGCACTCAATTATCTCTAGACAGCTTCTCTGCCATGCATTGGACCTAATTCACGTCTAATTTGTATAAATCTGTCCTCTTAAAGAGGTTTTGTGAAAATTTCGGCCCATTGTTCATTAGTTCACTCGAATTCAAGTGCCATATCCCCCTTTTGCACATGGTCACAAATAAATTGATATCTAATTTCTATGTGTTTGGTTCGTGAATGTGAGATTGGATTTTTTGAGATATTACTTGCACTAGTATTATCACATTTGATTGGAACCGTCACATAGTGCGATCCAAAATCCATAAGTTGTTGCTTCATATAAAGTGTTTGAGCAAAACAACTTCTAGCCGCTATATATTCAACTTCGGCTGTGGATAATGCAACTGAGTTATGTTTCTTGGAGAACCAAGAAACCAAAGAATGTCCTAAAAAGTTACAAGAGCCACTAGAATTCTGCCTGTAACGACCCAAAAATAATAATAATAATAAAATAAAAAATTGTTAATTCAAAAAATTATTAATAATAATTAATTAATTATTATTAAGAAAATTAATTAAATTAAGAAATTTGAGGATTGTGGATATATATATATATATATACGTATATTTAATTATATATATAATTATATATATATATATATAATTATATATGTAAGTAATATATATAAGTATATATATATAAGTATATGATAAGGTTAAAGAAAGGATAAAGGAAAGAAAAAAAAAACTCAGTGTTTAAGTTTTCTGCTTGAACAAAACAGAGGGAAAGAAGAATAAAAAATAAAATTTCACACGTTGCAGCAGGAAAGAAAGAGAGAGAAAGGAAAAAAAAATTAAATATATTCTCTCACGCTCTCTACTCCTCTTCTTCTACAATTTCGCGGCCGATTCTTGCTCAATTGGAAATCCGAAGATACCACCGAACTCCATTCTTCGCCACCGACATATCTACCAAAGTGGATTTGTCATAGGAGCAGCGTCGGCATATCTCGTGGGGTAAGTCAAATTCTCATTCTTATCTCAATTTTTCCTAAATTTTAAGCCAAATGGGCGATCGGACACCACCACGAGAATCTAGGGATAATTCTCTACAAATCTAACGGAGTGAAATTCTCGTGGGGTTATTGTAGAAATAGTCCAAAATTAGGATAAATGTGTTATTTAGAAATTAATTATTATTTAATTATTATAAATTAGGAAGGGTTAAAATAATATTTTTTTGGGGCTGATATGATTGAATCAGGGTTTGGGTAAGCGCCGCGGGTATAAATTTGAGAGCCCTGCAGGCGTGATTCAGGGAATCTAGTAAGGGGGAATAAAATTATATCAGTATTTTATTAAGGTGAACCGGTTATTTATAAGTGTATGAAATTTATTATTTATCTATATGATTATCAGAATAACCTGATTACTAGGAAAATGATGATTTTGGTATTGGATTATATTTGGGATAATTGTTTATGAAATTAAATTCGTGTGACATAAGAGTAATTTTTCCTAATAAATTGAATATGAATTTCTATGGTATTTGGGTTTACATGAGGGGTTGTTTGGAATGATGATGACATGATGAATGAATTGTTATGTTTGACTCATATGTGGAAATGTATTGATTTGTTGGGATACTGTGTGGGAAATGAATTGATCTATTGGATTCCTGTGTGAAAATGTATTGTTGCGTCTGTGTGAACTAACTGGTGTGGTTATTCGTATGCATCTCAATATAACGTTGGCATGAGGAGGTTGTTATATTGCCTAGATATAAATCATGATGTGACGTTGGCAGGTCGAGGAGCTCGTCGTATTGTCATTTATATGGGGTAGGACATTGGCAAGTCGAGGAGCTTGTTCTACTGATGTATGACGGGTAAGTCATGGGGAGTGGATACTGGTGAATAATGGCGCCTATGTGGGCCATGTTATATACCATGTGTGGGTAGTGGTGTCTGTGTGGGCCACGTTATATCCTGTGTGGATAATGGCGCCTGTGTGGGCCATGTTATATACCCTATGTGGGTAGTAGTGCCTGTGTGGGCCACGTTATATCCTATGTGGATAATGGAGCCTGTGTGGGCCATGTTATGTACTCTGTGTTGGTAGTGGTGCCTGTGTGGGCCAAGTGTAGATAAGAAGTACGTAGGTGCCTGTGTCGGCCACGTACTGACATGTACACATTTGTTCTGTGTAGGCTACGTACTGAGGACATTGGAAGATGAAGTATGAGATACATGATTCCTGTGTGGATGTGTTGTGTGCATGTGAATTTAATTATAACATAAAAATAATGGTATAGCATATTGTGAATGCATGTGTGTGCATGCGGCGAAGTAAACATACCATCGGGGGTTTGCTGAGAAAGGCGAGTGCTCTGTTAGGTAGTTTCTTGGTATCAGTGCAAAGGGATGCTACTTGTATGGGCGGGTAGACATCCCGATCCTCGAAAACCTTCGCCTTTAAAATAATAAAGATGTGTGTACTGGCGGCGAGGTAATACTTCACCTAAGGGCTTACTGAGTAATGTGAGTGCTCTGGTTGGTAGTTTTTAGTACCAGACCAGAGGGAAGCTACTTGTATGGGCGGGTAATCTTCCCTATCCTTGGGGACTTTCGCCTCCATAAAAATTATGTACTTGTGCATATTGGATGTGTGTGATATTAGATGTTGTAGATGTTATTAATGGTACATTTTCTCAGTTGTTATTGATATTATATGAGAAGCAGTTTATTTTGAGATATAAATATTAAAACTCATTTGTCACACACTGTTATAATTTATTCCACCCTTACTAAGAAGTGTCTCACCCTAGTGGATTAACAATTTTTCAGGTTCTTCTGGAGACCGGGTTTGAAGGCCTAGGCAGGGATTGTCTTTGTGGTAGTTTCTTTTTTTGGGGTATTGTGAGATATTGATATATGTATAGATATCTAAATGTTGTAGTATTTGTTTTTGGGTTACTATATAGAACTCTGATATTTATTTGAGGTTATTTATTTATGTTCCACTATGTGCATGATAATTATGGTATCAGATGTAGGTGATTGGAACACGTGGCACTCGGGCCCCACTTGGCGGGTTTCGGGGCGTCACACTTTCTATCCACTTTACTATTGGCAAAGTCAGCATTTGAGTAACTGACAATCTTAAATGGGGCGAGCTTAGGGTACCATAATCCTAATTCAACAGTTCCAACAATGTCACGCCCCGAACCCACAGATGGGCGCCAAGGTGTGATTTAGTAACCTAACCTGACTCTGTATCATTTAAAACATACATGAGAATGAGGGTTCATTCCCGTGGGGTAAACATAAACCCTATACACATTCACATACACATCACATACACAGCGAAAATTTTCTTTCTAAATACATACAATGTACCATACCAGAGTTTATGCTCCAAAATATAGTAGGTACCCCGGGTGTCTACAAAACCCAACAATGACAACTCGGTTACAAAATCAGTACTTACACAAGTACTATACGAGACAAACCAATAACCATGCTCTTGAATGCTAGGACGCTAGTTTCGGCTACTCGAAGCACCTGAAACACATTTGTATAATCAGGGTGAGACACCTCTTAGTAAGGAAGAAACATGTTATATCAGTGTGTGGCACATAAGTGTTATTTCGACATAAAACATAACACAATACAGTTCTAGTATTTTCACAACGTAGTTCCAGTATACATCTCACCAAACATATGGTCAGTGTCGTCACACTCTTTGGCCTAAGTCGGGCCGCATTACACGGAGCACTGCATAACCTGGCACTAGCCGAAGCCCCACAGCGATATCGTTGTTAATACGGTGTCAAAACATCCATCGATGACCAACCGGTATACGAGTGGTAATTTACACCCTCGGATATAAAGTCAGACACTCTTACCCACGGTATTTAGTTTAGACGTGGCATTTGCCTACGGTATTTAGACGAGACATGGCAATTTCACAAAACCTAGAACATTTTGGAACTCATGTTCCTATACCTCTCAGTTTACGGTAATTAGCCGTCATGGATGTTTCCAAAACTTGGAACATTTTACATACAACAGTTCATTCCACACTTATTTGGGTATACAACAAATCATATTGTTTTCAATTCGAGAGTATAGTTTAATACAAATACAGGTAGGGTCATCTCGATACCACAGTTTATATAAACATACGTTTTCAAACAGAAACGAAGATGATACCTGAAACCCCCAATTTTCCCAAAACTGTAACCCAAAAATCCTGTATTTTCACCCGATAGATTTTCCCAAATAAGTAGCCAAAACATATGTAGAATTGTAAATTACAGTTTTACCGATTCAGATTTCAAAAATAACTGATATAAACAAAATCTCCTTACCTTTCCCCGAATACCAAAACTCGAACTCTACGACTCCAAAACTATGAACCGAGTTCCCAAAACCTAAACATCAAAGAACTATACTTCACTATAATTATCACTACTACATATATACCAAAACGAAAACGAAATCAGACCCTTACCTTGATTTTGGGTCAAAATCCAAAAATCCTAAAAACGAAGATCCGATCCACTATCCTCAAAAATCCTAAAAACGAAGATCTGATCTCTCTCTCTCTCTCTCTCTCTCTCTCTCTCTCTCTCTCTCCTCTCTCTCTCTCTCTCTAAGATTTCGGGCCGTTCGTTACTCGAATCAACGATTCGACGTTGTTACGTGGATCAGGAAGAGAATCTCTACGTTTATAGTGGAACAAAATTTCGTTTCGAGGATTTTCGGGTTTTGACCCAAAATTAAGGGAAGGGTCTGATCTCATTTTTGTTTCAGTATATATGTAATAGTGAGAATAACAGTGAAGTATAGTACTTTGATATTTAGGTTTTGGGAACTTGGTTTGTAGTTTTGGAGCCGTAGAGTTCGGGTTTTGGTATTTGGGGAAAGGTAAGGTGATTCTATTTATATAAATTATTTTTGAAATCGGAATCGATAAACCTGTAGTTTACAATTGTATGTATGTTTTGGCTACTTATTTGGGAAAATCTATTGGGTGAAAATACAGGATTTTCAGGTTACAGTTTTCAGGGAAAATTAGGGGTCTAGGGTATCATCTCTATTTCTGCTAAAAAATTGTATATTTGTATAAACTGTGGTATTGAGATGACCGTACCTATATTTGTATTAAAATGTATTCTTAAATTGAAAATGATATGATTTGTTGTATACCCAAATAAGTGTGGAATGAACTGTTGTATGTAAACTATTTCAGGTTTGTGAAAACAATCGTGATGATTAATTACCGTAAGATGAGAGGTATAGGAACATGAGTACCAAAATGTTCCAAGTTTTGTGAAATTGTCACGTCTCTGCTAATTACCGTGGGTAAACGCCATATCTTGGCTAAATGCAGTGGGCAAGAGTGTCTGACTCTATATCCGAGGGTGTGAAATATCACCTGTTTGTTCTAGTTGGTCATCGATGGGGGTGAGTGGACACTGTATTAGCAACGATATCACTGTGGGGCTTTGTCTAATGCCAGGGTATCAGTTGCTCTGTGTAATGCGGCCGGTTTTGGCCAAAGAGTGTGACGATACTGACCGTATGATTTGTATTGTATGTACTGGAGCTTGATTGTGAAAATACTGGAACTGTATTATGTTATGTTTTATGTCGAAACAACACTTATGTGCCACACACTAATATAACCTATTTCTTCCTTACTGAGAGGTGTCTCACCCTAAATATATAAATGTGTTTCAGGTCCTTCGAGTAGTCAAAACTAGCGTCCTAGCGTTCAGGATCGTGGTTGTCGGTTAGTTGCGTATAGTACTTGAGTAAGTACTAATTTTTGTAACTGGGTGGTCATTGTTGGGTTTTGTAGACACCCGGGGTATGTATTGTATTTTGGAATGTAGACTTTGGTATGGTACGTTGTATGTATTAGAAAGAACATTTCCACTGCGTATGTGATGTGTATGTATGTGTATGCGAATGTGTATAGGTTATACGTGTACCTCACTGGGTCAGACCCTCATTCAGTGTAGTATCACGTATGTTTTAATTGATACAAAGACAGATTAGGTTACTAAGTTCACACCTGGGGCCCATCCATAGGTTCAGGGCATGACAGCTCGGTATCAAAGTTAACTAGGTTGTTATGTTTTGTAGACTTGGTTAGGCGTAGTTATGTGACATATTAGAGTATAAGATGTAGGAAATGGGTAGAGTGGGTCGAGGGTTGTCTTTTAGCTATACGAGAACTCGTTGATGGTGTTCTGTGTTTTTCCTAGAATGACGATTTCTGTAAAATCACGGCAAACCATTAATGGTTTCGTGTCGCTGTGGTAAGATAGACCTGGACCCGTGAGAGTTGTAGTTAACATGATTAGCTTTAAATGATTGTGTTAACTATGCATGATATAGGAATTCCAACCAATTCCTATCTTACTTTCAGAACGGAGCCCAAGGATAACAACTTGGATAGTGGTTCCGAGGGGACTGCAAGTGACGAGTCTCCTTCTATGCCTTGGGGTTTGACGAGGTAGATTATACGGGAGTTTGGGCGAAGGGTTAGGAGACGTGAGCATTCTCCTACTTCTATGGGTTGTACCATAGAGAGGTTCACCTGCATGCACTCCCTGACATTTACTGGAGCACCCGATACGATAGTAGTAGAAAATTGGCAGAAAACCAAGAAGATATTGGAAGTGCTGCACCGCACTGACCAGCAGATAGTTCTCTATTCTACTTTTCAGCTAGCAGGAGAAGTTGAAAGATGGTGGATGACTATGATTTTGTTTGAGAAGTAGAGAGCTGGTCCATTTAGTATGACTTGGAGCTACTTCAAGGAGGTATTTTTCAAGAGATACTTCCTGATTTCAACTTATGATGTAAAGGCCGATGAATTCTTGAGTCTGACTCAGGGAATCCTGACGGTGTAGAGATATGCTGCCAGATATATTGAGCTATCTCATTTTGTACCGTGTTTGATCTTGAACAAGTATAAGAAGACTCGGAGGTTCGATAAGGGTCTGAGGAAGCACATCCGTAGGCTTGTGGGTATGCTGCAGATTCGAGAGTTCTCTGTTTTGGTGGATAAAGCCACCATAGTTGAGGTCGACTCCAGGGGGACGAGGTGGTACAAGAACAGAAGAAGAGGTCAGTATCTTCTAGTTCTAAGACTGGTTCTCGGCATTGACCATGGAAGAAGAAGAGCTATGGTTTGGGTTATTGCTAGAATACTGAACGACAGGGTCCTCAGAGGGATCCATCTCTTGCACAATGCACCAGGTGTCGTAAATGGCATGATGCTGAATGCCAGCCATTCTGGGGTAACTACTACAACTGTGGCAAACTGGGCCACATATCCCGAAACTGTTAGGCATAGAGGAGTGATATGGCTGCATTGATCCATAACCGTGGAAGTAATCAGATGCCTCAGGGAAACTATCAGGCAAACACACCTCCGACAAGGGTTTACTCTCTTACTCCAACAGATGCGGAACATGCTGGAAATGTGGTGACGGGTGCCATGTTATTTCTTTCGAATAGAGTTGTTGTCTTATTTGATTCGGGAGCAACCCATTCTTTTATATTTGCAAGTTTTGTGAAACAATATGGGGTTGAAACCCAACTGCTAAATGAGTGGTTGTTTGTGGCTACATCGACTAGGAGTGTAACGATCTGTAGTAAGATGTTAGGAAACCGTTCAGTGGTTATTCAGGGAAGGCTGCCATTGGTGAACCTAGTAGTGTACGACATGTGTGGATTTGACATCATACTGGGGATGGATTGGTTATTCTCTAGTTATGAGGCGATTGATTGTCGTAGGAAGGTAGTAGTGTTCAGACCTCCTGGGGAGCAAGAGTATAAGTTCATAGGATCTTGTGTGCATTCGATGCCACAGATTCTATCGGCTATATAGGTGAGAAGATTACTTTTGGATGGATGTCAAGGGTATCTAGCTTGCATGAAGGAACCATCTTGGGATAATCTGAAGCTTGAAGATATCCGAGTGGTTAATGAATTTCTGGATGTATTCTCGGAAGACTTACCTATTTTACCTCCTAATCATGAGGTGGAGTTCGTTATTGAATTACTATCAGGCAAGGAACCAATTTCTTAAGCTCTATACCGGATGGCTCCAATTGAACTTAGAGAATTGAAGGAGCAGTTGTAGGAACTACTGGATAAGGGCTTTATCAAACCTAATGTTCCACCCTGGGGAGCTATAGTATTGTTCGTGAAGAAGAAGGACGGGTCGATGCAAATGTGCTTTGATTACCGCAAGATCAACAAGGTAACAGTGAAGAACCTATACATGTTGCCTCATATAGATGATCTGTTTCACCAGCTACAGGAAATGCAGGTCTTTTCAAAGATCGATCTATAATCAAGGTATCATCATGTGAATGTTAAGTCCGAGGACGTTGCAAGGACTGCTTTCCGAGCTAGATATGGCCACTATGAGTTTTTAGTCATGCCTTTTGGGTTTACTAACGCTCCGACAGTGTTTATGGATCTAATGAAGAGAGTTTTCCATAATTATCTAGACCAGTTTGTGGTGGTGTTTATTGACAACATTCTGGTATACTCTAGGAGTTCGGAAGAGCATGAGAATCATCCGAGGTTGGTACTTCAGGTACTGTGGGAAAAGAAACTATATGCTAAGCTGAAGAAATGTGAGTTTTGGCTGAATCAGGTTGCATTTCTAGGCCATGTCATGTCAAAGGGTGGTATCTCAGTTGATCCTGGTAAGATTGAAGCAGTGGTCGATTGGGTGAAACCGAAGATTGTACAGGAGGTTCGGAGTTTCCTAGGACCACCGATTATTATCATCGGTTCATGGAGGGATTCCCTAAGTTGTCTGGCCCCCAGACACGGCTGACAAGGAAGGGTGCGAAGTTTGACTGGACCGATTATTGTGAGCAGTGTTTCCAAGAGTTGAAACATCAATTGGTCACTGCTCTGGTCTTGGCTATTCCTTCTTGGGATGGCAGTTTTGTGATATACAGAAACGCATCTCTGAAGGGTTTGGGATGTGTTGATGCAACGAGGTAAGGTAATTGCTTATGCTTCTCGACAACTCAAGGAGTACGAGAAGAATTATCCCACTCATGATCTGGAGTTGGCGGTAGTAGTATATGCGTTGAAGATCTGGAGACACTACTTATACGGTGAACAATGTGAGATCTTTATGGACCACAAGAGCCTTAAGTACTTTTTCGCATAGAAGGAGTTGAACATAAGGTAGAGAAGGTGCCTTGAATTGATCAAGGACTACGATTGCACTATTAGCTATCACCAGGGAAGGCTAACGTGGTAGTAGATGCGTTGAGTCTGAAGTCAGAGCATGCAGCAGTATCTACAGTTATAACTCAGCATCATATCAGATGGGATCTGGAAATTCTTGGCGTGGAGTTGGTGGATGATAATCATCAGGTTTTCATTGCTAGCTTGGTGATCCAACCGACGTCATTTGAGAGGATCAAAGTCGCGCAAGCTAGTGATGTGGAGTTAGTTGAGACCGTGGAGAAAGTGCAACAAGGGTTGGTTGCAAGTTTTAACATCTCCAAGGGAGGTGTGCTGAGGTTTAGGACCAAGTTGTGCGTTCCAAATGGCGAAGGTATAAACAGGATGATCTTGGAGGAGGCGCATCGTTCTTTGTATACAGTACATCCAAGTAGTACAAAGATGTATCGGGATTTGCGCAAGTCCTTCTGGTGGAGTGGCATAAAAAAAGAGATTGCCCAGTTTATGGAGTAATGTATGACGTGTCAGCAGGTGAAATCTGAACATCAGAGGCCGGTAGGGCCGCTGCAGCGATTGATCATTTCAGAGTGGAAATTGGAGCACATTTCCATGGACTTGTCACCAGATTGCAACCAATGCTTCACGGACAGAATGCAATTTGAGTGATCATGGGTAGGTTAACAAAATCTTCTCACTTTGTACCGATGAAGGTTAGTTACTCCTTGAGTAGGCTAGCATATCTATACGTGTAGAAGATAGTCAGAATGCACGGGGTATCGGTGTCCATTGTTTCAGATTGAGACCCGAGGTTCACTTCTTGATTCTGGAAGAGCTTATAGGAAGCACTGAGGATGAAGCTTACTTTTAGTACATCGTTCCACCCCCAGACTGATGGACAGACAGAGAGGATGATAAAAATCTTGGAGGATATGTTACAGGCTAGGGTATTAGATTTCGGCGGTAGTTGGATTTAGTTTCTACCGTTAGTGGAATTCGCTTATAACAATAGCTTCCAAGCTAGTATTGGGATTACACCGCTCGAGGCATTGTATGGTCGGAGGTGTCGGTCTCCTCTGTATTGGGATGAAGTCGGTGAACAACGGGTGTTGAAACCTGAGCACGTATAGCAAGCTTATGAGAAGGTTGGTTTGATTAGGGATAGGATTAAATCCGCTCAGAGTCGGTAGAAGTGTTACGCGGATGTTCGCCGTCGTGAGTTGGAATTTGAGGTAGGGGGTAAGATATTTTTGAGAATCGCTTAGATGAAAGGGGTGATGAGATTCAGAAAGAAGGGCAAGTTGAGCCCAAGGTATATTGGGCCATTCAAGATACTTGAACGAGTGGGTCCAGTAGCCTGCAAGATTGCATTACCTCTAGTGCTCTCTCGGTTCCACGATGTGTTCAACGTATCCATGTTGAGAAGGTATGTGCTGGATCCGTCACATGTGATTCATTACAAATCCTTAGAGATTGGGGATGCTTTGGAATATAAGGAGATACCCGTTCAAATTATGGACCATAAAGTTCAAAAGCTGCGTACCAAGGAGATATCGTTAGTGAAAGTGCTATGACGGAATCACGCAGTTGAGGAAGCTTCTTGGGAATTGGAGACAGAAATACACTGGAAATATCCATATTTTTTCTGAGTAGTAGCTTAGGTAGCAGGATCGGTATGGGTATGTATGTAATATTTTGTTATCGTAATAATGATGTGTGGATGGTCTCGGGGAGAGTTTTGTCATATTGTGAGCTCCCGAGATGGTATGTATATAAGCATGGTATTCCTCCGCCATAAGTGAGGGTATGTATGTATTTGGGACGAGACTACTATGTGGGTGGCCACCGACTCTTTCTAGAGTTAGGTATGCATTTAGGTATGTTGTTGAGTTGGTAAATGAGAGATTACAAATTTCGATGATGAAATTTTGTAAGGAGGGGACGTTGTAAGAACTCGACCCAAGATAGGTGTATTAAATTAATAAGAAAAGAGAAGGAAAATTAAAAAGGTAAAAATCAGCAGGGCTTGTTGATGAGGCTTCTTTTCTCGTCGATGAAGTCTCTTGTGCAGCTCGGCGATGAAATTTAGTAGCTCGTCGACGAGGAGATATTGAGGGATTTTGGGAAATTCTGAAATCTCAGGCTCGTTAACAAGGACGCAGTCTCATCGACGAGGCTGGCCGAGTCAACTTGGTTATAAATATCTTTTGGATTTGCTTAAGAGTTAAGAAATAAAAATTCTCTCTTTCTCTCTCTAAAACTCTCTCTCCTCTCTCTCTCTCTCTCTCTAAGATTTCGGGCCATTCGTTACCCGAATCAACGATCCGACATTGCTATGTGGATCAGGAGGAGAATCTCAACGTTTATAGCGGATCGGAATTTCGTTTCGAGGATTTTTGGGTTTTGACCCAAAATTGAGGTAAGGGTCCGATCTCGTTTTTGTTTCGGTATATATGTAATAGTGAGAATTATAGAAAAGTATAGTTCTTTGATGTTTAGGTTTTGGGAACTTGGTTCGTAGTTTTGGATCCATAGAGTTCGAGTTTTGGAATTCGGGGAAAGGTAAGGGGATTCTGTTTATATCAGTTATTTTTGAAATTAGAATCGATAAACTTGTAGTTTACGATTGTATGAATGTTTTGGCAACTTATTTGGGAAAATCTATAGAGTGAAAATAAGTAATTTTTGGGTTATAGTTTTTGGGAAAAATTGGGGGTCTCGGTTATCATCTCTGTTTCTGTTGGAAAATCATATATTTGTATAAATTGTGGTATTGAGATGACCGTACCTATATTTGTATTAAAATGTATTCTCGAATTGAAAACGATATGATTTGTTGTATACCCAAATAAGTGTGGAATGAACTGTTGTATGTAAAATATTCTAGATTTGACGACTAATTACCGTAAGCTGAGAGGTATAGGAACATGAGTTCCAAAAATGTTCCAGGTTTTGTGAAATTGCCATGTCTCGGCTAACTACCGTGGGCAAACCCCATGTCTCGGCTAAATACCTTGGGTGAGAGTGTCCAACTCTTTATCCGAGGGTGTGAAATGTGATGACTTTTTATCTTACTATACAATAAAACATAATAAATAAAATAGTCAACCCGGACCCGTGGGTAGCGTGGACACCTGTCATACACAGCGGAACCTAGGCAGCAGTAAATGTAAATCACATTCACTAACCATAAATTAAATAATACTAGAGTCTACTATATTCCCAAGGAAACTGTATATATATAAAATCTCCAAAACATCAAAATGAACCTAGGATCTTACAACAAAAATCTCCTGATCTTAGATCAAAACTTACCCTTCTAGTAGGGAAGCTCAATTCACGCAACTACGGCCCTGACCCGCCGGTCTCTCCGGGTTTCCTGAAAATCATTTAAAATTCGAGGTGAGGCACCTCTCAGTAATGTTAGATAAATTAAAATCAACTGTATGAAAACATGAATATTTAAAGTTGTAATACATATACCGTATATTTCACATACCATAAAACATAAATCGTAATATGGTTAGATAAACATATAATTTCATACTTCCAAGTAATCATACTAACCATGTATTATCTGATATAATCTATAATACTGAAAACTACCCAGCATGTATAGCTAGCTGATGTCATGTATTACCCCCCATGACGGGTTGTGCAGCCCGAAGGCAGGACCCGACAATGGCTGGCCGACCATTGCCAAGTCAAAAATGTTTGTAAGTACGATGGGCCCGCCACACCCTGGTCTGGACTACTAGGTGGATGTCTGCAACTCTACACTGAAAGTCACATTGACTATCCATCTCCCACCCCCTCGTGGGGTGGTTAGCACCAATATGAACATAGATTTCTGATCTATAAGTTACGGTATCGTGCTCCTGAAACTGAACTAAACTAACATCTGGGTTCTGATAACATATAGTATCTAAACATATACTGTTTATCGTAAATCAAATAATAGCATTTTCTGAATCCTACATTAACATAATAATTACGGCCTCACACCAAAAACATAAATAGATGCGGCCTTGCACCGAATAACATAAGCAATTGCGGCATTGCGCCGACCATCAATTACGGCCTTGCGTCGAACATATCATATATTCTGAAATCATCATTTACTGTGTTTATCATGTTATTCCTGCAAATATTTGTAAATATGCTTTATTTTGTAAATCTAACTTAACATGGTATAACATGTATATAAAATAATATTCACGCCACACGAATTGAATGAAACTATATATTCTGTTCTGAAATCACATTCCTGTACAATTGTAGTATTTTCCCAAAGTTATATTCTCTCAATTGTACACATATATAATCACATACTTTCTGAAAATTATTCTACTAGTAAATAATAGTAATTTTAATGAAAAATAACTGCTTTAATTTATCCCCTTACCTAACAACTGAAAAGTCCTTTTATAATATTGGTCTTACACCCGTAGGAAACCCTGAGTAGTACCTTGAAAATGATAATTCTCAAAATTAAACTTCAATATTTATTCAAGTACATAATTTCTTTCAACTATGGAAAGACCAAATTTCGAATAAAAAGCCTTACCTTGATTCAGGGATGGATTTCAACTTGCTTCCACCAACGATCTGCTCCGGCAGATTTGGAGAGAACTTCCCCAGAAGTGTCGTGGTGGCCTTAGATTGTCGATCCGACGACTAACAGGGCCAAAATTGAATAGAGAAGAGGGAGGAACCATAGGGAGGAGAGAGAGAGGGTTGGGCATCAAATTTCTATGAAAAAAAAATGTAGTTTGGCCTTTTTATACACCAGCCCTCGTCAACGAGGTCAAGAGACAATTCGTCGACGAACCCTACCCTTCATCGACAAAATTCAGAGTCGCCCAAATATCCTCTCAATATTTTCTCATCGATGAAACATACCTTCATCGACGACACCCTATGTTATCCTCGTCGACGAATCTCCTGTATTCGTCGACGAGTCCTTGATTAAATTCCTCAGTTATTACTCCCAAAGTGCATTGTCGTTATACCATTATTATTTAAATACCATTATTCTTCGCGTCTTTACACTCTCCCCTCCTTATAAAATTTCATGCTCGAAATTTACTATTCATACAACTCATCATCCTTTATAGGCAAAACGATCTACTTATTTTATTACTTACCCTCACTTATGGTGGAGGAATACCGTGGTTACATTTCAAGTCCTGGGAGATTACATATACCAAAAGAAAATTCCCCCAAAACTAAAATACCACTTACTAACTAAACTATTACATGTACCTGCAAAAGAAATATTACATATTTACTCACATTTCTTAATCACATATGGACTTCTTGGAATAATTGTGGGTATTTTTGTATGATCTATTCCTCGAGCTCCCAAGAAGCCTCTTCTACTGTGTGATTCTTCCATAGAACTTTTACCAAAGGAATCTTCTTATTACGTAGTTCCTGTTCCTTTTTGTCCAGAATCTGCACTGGTACCTCCTCATAGACTAGCGAATCACAAATCTCTAACTCACCATAACTGATAATATGAGAATGATCTGAGATGTATTTCCTCAACATAGATACATGAAATACGTCATACATCCTAGATAGTGTAGGTGGCAAAGCTAGCCTATAGGCTATCAACCCCACTTTCTTTAAAATCTCAAACGGACCCATAAACCTAGGGCTAAGTTTACCCTTCCTACCAAACCTCATAACCCCTTTTAACGGAGTATCGTCAAAAATAAATGATCACTCACATCGAACTCCAAATTCCTGCGGCGATTGTTGGCATAACTCTTCTATTGGCTCTAAGTTACACTGATTCTATCCCTGATGAGCCAAACTTTATCATACGCCTGCTGTACCAGCCTTGGCCCCACAACTCGCTGCTCACCCATCTCGTCCCAATACAAAGGAGATCGATATCTCCTACCGTACAGTGCCTTAAACGGTGCCATACCAATGCTGGCATGAAAACTATTATTATATGCGAATTCCACTAGCAGCATGAACTGAGTCCAATAACTCCCAAAATCTAATACACATACTCGGAGCATATCGTTTAGTATCTATATCATCCTCTTAGTTTGCCCATCTGACTAAGGATGGAATGTTGTGCTAAATGATAACTGAGACCGTAAAGCTACTTGTAAGCTTCTCCAGAAACATGACGTGAAATGTAGGTCTCGATCTGACACTATAGATACAGGCACCCCATGAGAACGAACTATCTCCTGAACATAAATTTCTGCCAAACGGCTGAGGGAATAGTTGATCTTGATAGGGAGGAAATGGGCGGTCTTATTCAACCAATCTACTATCACCCAAATCGCATTCTTGCCATGTGATGTTGACGGCAGCCCTGACACGAAGTCCATGGATATAATACCACTTCCACTCTAGGATAAATAACGGCAGCAACTGACTCGCTGGCCTCTGGTGTTTAGCTTTTACCTACTGGTACATCAAGCACTGGGCTACATACTCGACAATCTCTCTCTTTATACCACTCCACCAATAAAACTCTCGTAGATCCCTGTACATTTTTGTACTACCGGGATGAACTATATACAATGATTTGTGAGCCTCCTCTAAAATAGTCTTCCTAATGTCAGTATCGGCAGGAATGCATAATCTGAAACGGAACCGCAAAGCTCTGTCATCTGAAATGTACAATTTCTCTCCCTGACCACTCTACACTTTATCCATCACCTCTACGAATTCTGGGTCTTCTTTTTGGGCAGCTTTAATTCTTTCCTGTAAAGTAGTTGTACCACTAGGTTGGCGATACATACTGAAGAATTTCTCTCTACCAATTCTATGTCGAGTCTCTCTAGATCCATTATGATCGGATACTGGATCCCCATAGTTGCCATCACTGGTCTCGTAGACTTCCTGCTCAATGCATCAGCTATCACGTTTGCTCCTGGGTGGTAACTGATAGTACAGTCAAAATCTTTATTTAACTCTAATCACCTTCTCTGCCTTATATTCAATTCCTTCTGGGTGAAGAAATACTTTAAGCTTTTGTGGTCGGAGAAAATCTCATACTACTCGTTGTACAGGTAATGCCTCAAAATTTTTGATGTGTGTACCACTGCAGCCATTTCAAGATCATAGGTAGGGTAGTTCTTTTCATATTCTTTCAACTGTCTGGACGCATACGCCACTACCTTACCATGATGCATTAATACAAAGCCAAGTCCTTTCAAGGACGCATCACTGTAGATAGTATAACCCTCACCCCTTGACCGGATGATCAGTATTGGTGTTGTGACTAACCTCTGCTTCAACTCCTGAAAGCTCTGCTCACAGCTATCATCCTATTCAAATATGGAATTCTTCCTAATCAGTCGTGTCAGAGACCTTGATAAAGCTGAGAACCCTTCTACAAAATGACGGTAATATCCGATTAACCCCAAGAAATTCCTGATCTCCTGTACGTTCCTCGGTCTAGCCCAATTCACCACCGCATCAATCTTACTGGGATCCACAGAAATTCCATCTCTTGAGATAACATGCCCCAGAAACACAACTTTTTCGAGCTAGAAATCGCATTTACTGAATTTAGCAAACGACTTCTTCTCCCTGAGCATTTGCAAAACCTACCTCAAATACATCTCGTGCTCCTCATAGCTCCTCTAATAGACCAGTACATCATCAATAAAAACAACAAAAAACTGGTCTAAAAATGGATGGAAGATCCTATTCATCAAATCCATAAATATAGCAGGAGCATTTGTCAGACCAAATGGCATAACAAGAAATTCGTAATGCCCATACTTGGTCCTAAAAGTCGTCTTCGATACATCTTCTGCTTTTACCTTTACTTGATGGCAGCCTGATCTGAGTTCGATCTTAAAATATGTCTGTGTACCCTGGAGCTGATCGAAGAAGTCATTGATACGGGGTAGAAGATACTTGTTCTTGATGGTCACTTTATTAATCTCCCTATAGTCTATGCACATCCTTATAGACTCGTCCTTCTTCTTCACGAATAATACTGGAGCTCCCCACGGAGATACACTAGGTCGTATGAAACCCTTATCAAGTAAATCCTGTAACTAATCTTTCAGTTTTGCCAACTCTGCTGGCTTCATTCGATACGATGATTTAGAGATCGGCATTGTACCTGGAAGTAGATCAATAGGAAAATCTACCTCACGATCAGGTGGTATACCCGGTAATTCATCTAGAAACACATCAATAAACTCCTTTACTACTGGCGTACAGGTGAGCTTCACTTCATTCCCTGTTGTTTCCTTCACGAAGGCCACGAATCCCCAACAACCACTCAAGAGTAGTCTTCTCGCCTGAACAACTGAAACCATCTGAGGTAGAGACTGCACTCGTGACCCTGTAAATCTGAATTCTAGTCTTCCTGGCGGTCTAAAAATTACTTCTCTCGCATGGCAGTCTATATTGGCAAAATTAGCTGCTAGCCAATCCATGCCGAAAATAATATCAAACCCATACATGTCTAGCACCAGCAAATCAGCAGATAGAGTCCTCCCCTGAACATCAACTGGACAACCACGAAACACCTTACTACATCTCACTGCTGACCCAGTCGGTGTAGCCACTAATAATTCAATATCTAGTGATTGTGTTTCGGCCTCACACAATTTAACACATTCCACAGATGCAAACGAGTGCGTGGCCCCTGAGTCAAATAGTGAAATAACTTTAAATGAAAACATATTAACCGTACCTGTTACCACGTCGCCGGTAGTCTCAGCATTACCCGGCGCCAAAGCAAAAACCCTGGCTGGGGCCATATTCCACTGCTAGCCTCCACGTGGCGCTTGGTAGCCTCCTCGAGAAGGTCTAGGAGCAGGAGTAGCACCAATTTAAGCTGACAGTCCCTCATCATATGTCTTGGCTCCCCGCACCGGTAGCAGAAACCTTGCCCTACACGACACTCCCCTAGGTGTCTCTTTCTACAAGTCAAGCAAGCTGGAGATCGTTGTACACCCTGAAAATCGTGATTCACGGTCTCCTTCCTCCGGTCTCTATAGTTGTCACCTCTCTTCCACGAACCAAGGCCAACTCCCTGCTAGGAACTAGAAGGTGTGGATCTCTTCTTCTGTTTCTGCTCCTCAGCTTCCAACTACTCCCCAATCTCTGCTATAGTGGCTCTATCCACTAGCTCAGCAAAATCTTACAGCTTTAGAAATGACACCCACTTATGTATTTCTCTCCTCATACCTCTCTCAAACTGTCGTACCTTCTTTGCTTCATGTGGTATGATGTACAGGGCAAAGCGAGATAATTCGATGAACCTTGCTGCGTACTGTTGTACGGTCTGCTGTCCCTGCTTTAGATTTAGGAACTCCTCAATCTTCGCTTCCCTAGACGAGACTGGAAAATACCTGTAGAAGAATGTCTCCTTAAACCTCTCCCATGTCATCTCCATAGGTATTGTCCTCTGCTGCTCTAAAAGTTTTACCGCCGACCACCATTTCTCGGCCTCCCCAATCAGTTGGTAGGTAGCAAATAGCACCCTCTGCTCCTCTGAACACTACAGCATTGCAAATATTTTCTCAATCTCCTGCACCCAGTTTTCAGTGACTACAGGATCTGTTCCTTCTTAGAAAGCCAGAGGATTCATCTTAATGAATTTCTCAATCGAGCTACCGTGGCCTGCCGATGGATCACCTTGTTCCCTCGAACTCCTGGCAATTTCGGCCATAACTTGCTGTGCCACGCTACATAAAACTACATCTGAATCACCACCCGCAACGCCTGAGGGTCCAACACCCTCATTCCTACTAGCGTGGGTACTACTGCCACCAAGGTCCATCCTGAAAAATAAATAACTTAACTAAGAACCCCTTCACTATACATATCACCCAACCCATATATAATATACTACTAATTACCTATTTTCTGCGGTGTAAATTACACCTACTAGAAAAGAAGGATGAGTATATACCTTTTGAATTTAGATTGGAAAGTGTGGAAAATTGTTTCCAAGGGAAACCATGTCCCTATGAAAGTAGTTGATAAGGTTAATGTACCCAAAACTGAAGATGAGTATACTGAAGAGAATTGGAAATCGGTGCAAATAAATGCTACTGCAATGAATCCATTATTTTGTGCACTAGATGTAAGAAAATTTAATAGGGTAATGGCTTGTAACATTGCTAAAAAGATTTGGGAAAAATTAGAGGTTACATATGAAGGTACCAAAGAAGTGAAAATAGTAGGATTGACATGCTCACTAGTGAGTATGAAACATTTAAAATGACTGCTGATGAATCTATTCAATCCATGTACACTAGATTCACACACATCACGAATTCTTTAAATGCTCTTGGTAAATCTTACCCTACTTATGAATTGACCGGAAAAATACTTAGGGGACTCCCTCCAGTTTGGGAAGTGAAAGCTACGAAAATAGCAGAAGGGAGGAATCTCAAGGAGATTTCTATTGATGAATTAATTGGATCGCCCATCACCTATGAGCTTGCAATAAATGAGAGGAAGGATGAGAAAATTAAAGCAAAGAAAGCCACAACACTTAAGGCATCGTCAAACAACTATAGTGAAGGAAGTGATTCCGATACAGAAGATGACATGGCCTTGCTAACAAAGAAGTTCAGGAAGTTCTTGAAGAATAGTAAGAAGTTCAATAGAAAATTCTGGAACTTAAAATCAGAAAGAGGAGAGTTAAGCATGAAGAAAAAAAAGGAAGATCCACCAACTTGCTACAATTGCAGAGAGGTTGGACACATCAAGCCTGAGTGTCCTAAACTAATGAAAGCCTGCAAGAAAAAGAAGAAGGCACTAAAAGTCAGTTGGGATACGCACAACACAAGCCATTCAGAATCTGAATCTAGTGATGACGAGATTGCCAATCTGTGTCTAATGGCACATAATGACTTTGAGGTACAATCATCATTCTCATCATCTTCTTATTATTCTAGTGATTCTGAAAATGAGAATGGGATGCTTTCATATGATGAACCGAAACAAGAATATTTGTACTCTATTAAAATGTTTGAGAAGAAAACGAAGAAAATTTCTGATTTGAAAAATAAAGTCAAAGAACTTTCAAGTTTAATTGAACATCAAAATGAATCTCATGCATCTCTCATGAAAGACAAGGATTTGAAAGATAAATCTGAGATTATTTGTAAATTTACTGAACGAAAAAATAATTTTGAAAAACTCCTAGGAGCTCAAAGAAATTCCCTAGAGAAAGAAGGTCTTTGTTTTAATGGGAAGGAGAATCTAAAATAGAGAAATATTTACATGGGATATTTTGTAAGGGAGTCAAAATCATATGTTCCAACTAAGGACTATCATAGAAATATTACATGTTTTAAATGTAAAAGGTTGGGTCGCATAAAATTTGACTATCCTTTCAAAAATAAAGATGTCAAAATTAAGAAAGTCTGGAAAGTCAAAGGAGAGTCTAATACTAACCCCCATGGGCCCAAGAAAATCTAGGTACCAAAAGTAGTTATCTGATTGTGTCTTGCAGTTATGCTTAAGATCATCCTCCTCAAAAGACAGATGGTATATGGATAACAGATGTTCACGTCACATGACCGGGGATAAAGCGAAGTTCACATCCATCACACCCAAGGATGGAGGATTTGTCACTTTTGGGGATAATTGCTAAACGAAGGGTCACAGGTGTAGGAAAAGTTGGTAATGATTCATCACTAATTATAGATAATGTTTTACTGGTTGATGGTTTAAAGCAAAAATTATTTAGTATAAGCCAACTGTGTGATAAAGGTTACAAAGTGTCTTTTCAACATGACAAGTGCATTGTTGAACACAAAACTGATAATAAGATATTATTCACTGCTGAGCGTCATGAAAATGTATATACCACCAATTTCGATAACTTGACCTCACAAAGTGTGACATGCTTCTCTGCTATGAATGAAATTAGTTGGATTTGGCATAGAAGACTGGGACACGCAAACATGGACTTAATATCTAAACTAGTTAAGGGAGACTTAGTTAAGGGATTGCCTAAGACAAAATTCGCTAAAGATAAAATCTATGAGGCTTGTCAACTAGGAAAACAAGCAAGAACAAGCTTTAAGAAGAAGAAAGAAATCTCCATTACTAGGCCACTTCAAATGCTACACTTAGATTTATTTGGTCTAAACTCAATTCAGAGTTTAGGAGGAAAATCATATACATTCGTTATAGTTGATGATTTTTCAAGATATACATGGGTAATATTCTTAGGTCACAAAGATGAAGCATGTGAATAATTCATAAACCTATGCAAGAAAATCCAAAATGAAAAGGGATATACTATCACTAAAATTCAAAGTGATGGGGGTAGAGAATTTAAAAATCAAAGCATGGAAGACTACTGCAATTCATTAGGAATAGCTCATAATTTTTTGGCTCCTAGAACACCACAACAGAATGGTGTAATTGAAAGGTAGGTCTATACAAGAAATGGCCAAAACTATGCTTTACAAACATAATTTACCTAAGTACTTATGAGCTGAGGCAGTAAATACCGCTTGCTATGTTCTAAATAGAGTTTTGATTAAACCATCTCTAAATAAGACTCCGTACGAATTATGGAATGGCCATAGACCAAACATATCATATTTTCATGTCTTTGGCTTTAAATGTTTTGTGCTTAAAGACAATGAACATTTAGGAAAGTTTGATATGAAATCAAATGAAGGTATCTTAGTAGGGTATGCTTTAGATAGTAAAGCCTATAGAGTATATAACAAACGAACATTAACAGTTATATAATCTATTCATGTAGTGTTCAATGAGTCAAATCCCTTCTCCAAAAAAACTGATGAAGATGAAATTGAGATACACAAGGAGTTTGAGAAATTGTCTATTGAAAATGATTCAAAAAAGAGAAATGAACTTAAGGAACCATCTGCTGAATCTAATCACATTTAAAATAAGGATAATGCACCACCTAAAGAATGGAAGTACATAAAGAATCATCCCATTGATCAAATAATAGGTGAACTGTCACGTGGAGTAGCCACACAATCCTCGCTTAGGAATATGATTAGTCATTTTTCCTTTCTATCTCAAGAAAAACCTAGAAATGTGAGTGAAGCAATTGAGGATGAATCGTGGGTGTTGTCCATGCAAGAAAAGTTAAACCAGTTTGAGAGAAACAAAGTATGGAAATTAGTTTTTAGACCTGAGGATAAGACAATTATTGGAACAAAATGGGTATATAAGAACAAGAAAGATGAACATGGGATAGTTGTTAGAAATAAGGCTAGACTAGTAGCTCAAGGATATAACCAGGAAGAAGGAATTGATTTTGAAGAAACCTTTGCACCAATAGCTAGTATGGAAGTCATTCGAATGCTCTTAGCGTATGCTGCTTTTAAGGATTTCAAGTTATATCAAATGGATGTCAAAAGCACATTTTTAAATGGATACATAAGTGAAGAGGTATATGTAGAACAACCCCCAGGTTTTGAAAACCATAAGAATCTAAATAATGTTTATAGATTAACAAAAGCCTTGTATGGTTTAAAGCAAGCTCCTAGAGCTTGGTATGAAAGGCTAAGTGGTTTTCTATTAGAAAATGGATTTATCAAAGGAAGGATGGATATAACACTATTCATAAAGTCTAAGAAAGATGACATGCTCCTAGTTCAAGTATATGTATTTGATATCATATTTGAAGCTACAAATAAAGACTTGTGCAATGAGTTTGCAAACACTATGCAAAATGAATTTGAGATGAGTATGATGGGTGAACTAAATTTCTTCCTAGGACTTCAGATTAAACAAGTTAAACATGATATCTTTATAAATCAATCAAAGTACATTAGAGATCTGCTCAAAAAGTTTAATATGGAATATGGAAACATACTAGGAACACCTATGAGCACCTCTTTGAAATTAGACAAAGATGAACAAGGTATACCAGTAGATGTCAAGCTTTATCATGGAATGATTGGTAGCCTACTATATCTAACTTCCAGCAGACCTGACATAATGTTTAGCATATGTTTGTGCGTAAGATTTCAGGCGGCACCAAAAGAGTCTCATTTGTTAGCTTTCAAAAGAATACTTAGATACCTGATAGGAACCGTGGATCTTAGGCTATGGTATCCTAAGTATACATCTTTTGAAATTATTAGCTATTCATATGTTGATTTTATTGGTAGCAAAGTTGATAGGAAGAGCACGACTAATACTTGTCATTTCTTAGGACATTCGTTAGTCTCTTGGTTTTCCAAGAAGTAGAATTCAGTTGTTCTTTCCACAACTGAGGCAGAATATGTAGCGGCAGGTAGTTGTTGTGCTCAAACGCTATACATGAAGCAACAACTGACGGGTTTTGGATTAAACTATGACACAATTCCTATTAAATGTGACAACACAAGTGCAATAAACATCTCAAAGAATCCCATATTACATTCACGAACTAAGCATATAGAAATAAGATATCATTTTCCTCGTGATCATGTTCAAAAAGGAGATGTGACACTTGAGTTTGTATGCACGGATGAACAATAGGTAGACATATTCAAGAAACCACTTGCGGAGGATAGATTTATCCAAATTAGGCATGAATTAGGCCTGATACATAGTCAATAGGTTGCCTATAATTATATTGGATGACATAATTCAGAGGGAGCAACATTACTTAATTTTCACAATTGGTTAAAAATTTCAATTTCGGCTCATTTGTTCCCATTTGGTATCACATTAGTTATCATTTGGTATTACACCCCCATAATGACGAGAGCATATTAACTTCCACATGCTAATCCTCACCAAATCATTGAAGTTTAATGACTGTGTTTGCTTATACATTTATATGACACTTATCACATTGTGTATGTTCACCTTGCAAGTTACATTCAACCACACAGCGTTCTACATTAGCAAGGGGGAGAAGTAAAATTTTTCAAATTTGATGGTTAAATAAGTTCAAAATTTTAAGACTAAATAGGGGAGAAGAGTATAAGATTATGTCCACTCATGTACTATTATACACCCTTTTTGTTGATGTCAAAAGGAGGAGAAAAATCAGGAGCAAAAATTGTTGGCAAAACTAATTATGCAAAGGGGGAGAAAAATCAGGAGCAAAAATTGTTGGCAAAACTAATTGTGTAAAAGGTGAGAAGAATCAGGCTATAGGAGAAGTGTAAAGGGGGAGAAAAATCATGCTATAGGAGAAGAATCAGGCTATAGCAAGCAAAAATGAGCAAAAATGGTTTGGCAAAACTAATTGTGTATGAACATGAGCATATTTTATTTGACATGAGCATATTTCATTTGGCATGAGCATATTTCACTTGTTGAATATTTAATGCATTATTTGAGGGGGAGCCTTGTTAGGCATAACCCATTTTATATTTTTACTCGTGTATTTGTCATCATCAAAAAAGGGGAGATTGTTGACTCTATGAGTCCAATCCGGTTTTGATAATGACAAATCATTTGGTATTTGATTTGTGCATTAAGATTGTGAACATGAACAATATTTAGCATGCATGGAAGGATAACAAGTCGTGGAAGCCATGAAGATTAAAGCATACACATCTTGGCAAAATTCATTGAGCTAAAAGAGTATAAGAATGAAGATGTAAGCGGCAAGTTCAAGATCGTCATGGGAATGGGTATTTAGAACTGAATGTATTTACATTTCAAATGATTTAATTTGAGGCTCAACATATATCCTAGAATGACCTTAGGACTCATGCATCTCATGAACATCATTAGGGTATTTTTATGGACTTAGATATACTTTTAAAACCTTGAAAAATATTTTTATAAAAGAGCAAAGGAAGAGAGCAAAACAAATTTTTGAAACTAAAAAGAAAAAAATCAGGAAAGGTTTAGTTCAGAAGACTGAACTTCAAGTTCAGTCATCTGAAGAATTAATGGGGAAACATAGAACCTGGCAGAAGCATCTCAGAAGACTGAACTCAGACTTTAGTTATCTGAACCCGACACTTCAGAAGACTGAACCCCAACTTCAGTCGTTTGACCCTGTGTCCAGGTTATTTTTTCGAAACTCTAAAGAACTTCAGTCATCGAGGCTTTGACCCTCAATCGTCTGAACTTAAGGGAAGATTAAAAATTTGATCTTTTAATGAGAGAACACGTGAGTTATTTGTACATCAAGTTGATCCAACAGTTAGAAATCATCCTAAGGGCTAGGTTATCTATATAACCAATATCTAAACCCTAGTGCCCCAACTTTTGGAATAGAATTGAGAGACTTGAATATATTGCAGTACGATTTCCTGCACTCCAACTCATACTCATCAAGTTTGGGCAAACCATCTCGAAAAATGAAGGGATTTCACTTACACATCTTGATAGCTACCTTTGGTGATTGAGGTTTGGTAAACAAGGGATTGTTTTGTGTTTTTCAATAAATCTTGAAGTTTGTTCATATCTCATACTCATATATATATATATATATATATATATATTACTCCTCCTATTGAAGAAGAAAAATCCTTGTGTTGTTTCATAAAAAATTATTTGCGAAAGGTTTTTTCTAAACATTAAATCTTTGGTGATCTTCAAGTTCTTATTTTCATTCAAAGACTCAATATTTTAGTTATTCCAAAATGTACTTGATTGAAAAGTCTAAAGGTTATCTATATACACTTGAGAGAAATATTGTTGTGGCAAGTTGGGTTTCAAATCTTTGCAATCTTCAAAGCTTTTTATGTATTCAAAGATTTAACCTAAGTTCTCCAAAGCATTGACTTATATAAATATTTTTGGGAGATTTAATAAAAGGGAAATTTAGTGAATCATATTCTTGCATATAACGATTATATAGTTACATACATACTGAACTTCAAGTTTGATCATATGATTATGTGTCAGGAATTTCAATTGTACTCACTCGCTTTGTTAGAAGCAACATTGAGCGTTTTTGCAGATTTGGTATTATATTGTAATCATGATTCGGATTGTGAACCGGGTGAGGAGGAAGTTATACCTCTTGTAAGTAGTGGATGTAAGGGAAGCTCCGTCCCAGTTAAAGGAGCAGTAATTTAGTAGAATCCTTGAGTGGGTTGCTCAAGGCGAGGACATAGGCCGAGTTGGTTGAACCTCATAAAACTGTGGTTGTCTTCTCTTTTCCCTTACTCCTTTTATTTTTCACACTGCATTTCATTACTCGTATTTCATGTGTGTATGTTTGAATAACCTCACACGCACTTAATTGGGTTAAAAGACTTCATTGATAAAATGAATTTAAATTAGCCTCAAACTCCTACATTTAATTTGTTAAACATAGAAATGAGGATTAAGTGGTAATTAATTTGAAAGAATCTAAAAATACCTAATTCACCACCCCTCTTGGGATTACACCTAAATCAACATTAACATTTCTGGTTGAGTGATGATGTGACAAGACTCAAGAATGAGAATACAAGGTCTAGTGCTCACAAGGAAAATTAAAAGCTTATACTTCAAAGAAAGATGATCAAATGAAGCTTATACTACAAATAAAACTTGAAGATCATGAGAACATGAATGTTAAAAAGGACTCGCTAAAAGCTTAAAATATGTTGAAGCTTGAAGACAAGATGGAGCTAAAGAAAGTCAAGCATGAAGACTTAAGTGCTTAGAGTGTCAGAAGTCCTACGAAGTTTTTATGTAAGTACTTCGTATTTAAATATTTTGTGAAAAATGTTGAAAGCTCTTCTAGGGGTTATTCATTGACTTTGAGACCTTATTTAAAACCTCATAAAATGTTTTAAAAGAAATCAAAGCAAGAGAGCAAAAAGGATTTTTGAAAACTAAAATGAAAATTCTGGATTTGGTTTGCTCAGACAACTGAGGAGTACCCTCAGAATACTGAAGAATAAGTTAAGTCGACTGAAGAATTTTCTGGATAAATCCTGAAGAGGTAGTAGACCCTTAGAAGACTGAACCGTCAGTTCAGTCTAATCTGGGACTTCAGAAGACTGAACCCTCAGTTTAGCTACCTAACCCTATGTCTAGTTCAAATTTTTTAGTGTATTAAGGAATATCAGAAGACTGAACCTGATACTTCAGTCATCATAACACTATTAACGGTTAGAAATTTTAAATGTTTTAAATTTCAAATAAAGGTTTCTTGTACCCTAAATTTTCTAAAAACTTGGAAGATACTCCAAGTAATATTGGGCAACACGAAATTACTTTTCTAAGCCTATAAATACATGGTTTTGCAAATCAAATAAAATATAGAACAAAAGAATTGAAAAATATGTGTCAAAAGCTGAAAGCACATCTTGCTATCTTGTTGCTTTGTCTTGCTAAACACTTTGTACAATTGAAGTAGTGAATTTTTGAAGTGCTGAAAATATTACTATTGAGTTCCGAGTTGCTAATTCTCATCTAGAAAGAACTTTGTGAATTCTTACTTGAACTTCATTGTAATTCACTTTGATATTTAATATTGAATTACATAGTATTTGAAATTGTACTAATCTGCTCTTTGTGAGAGTATTATTGTACGCAGATATTGTTTCTTATTTCTTGACGATTCCAGGTTGTTGGATTATTGGACCGAGTGTGGGGTATCACTTGGAGAGGCGTTGCTCTAACCTATAGAAGGAGTGACCGAATGTGGGGTATCACTTAGAAAGACATTGCTCTAGCCTACTTAAGGAGTGTCTAAGCATGGGGTATCGCTTGTAAAAGGTTTGTTCCACCCGAAAAGGAACGATATAGTGGAACCCTTTGGTGGTATTGGCCAGAGGAGAGGACGTAGGTTGGGGACAAGTCAAACCTCGTAAAAAGTGTGGTGTCACTCTTCTTCCTTACTCTCTTTAATTTTTAGCATCTATATACTTTGTTGTGTTTGAATGTAAAGTGAAAGTAGCTGAAGTTAAGAACTGAGATTAACAAGAAGAGTCTTAATAAAATAAAGTATGTTTTGATTAAACGTTTGCAGAAACCTAAAAAGGGAGTACGTTGTTTAATCGTTTGCGGAAATCTTTGTCAAGAGAAGTGCAAAAAAGTTTTCATTCAATACAGGGCTTGAAACAAAACTCATACATTTACAAAAGCTGGAAGTTGCAAAGTGTTGCATACTATATCTTGGTTTGGTATTTTGTGATTGATTATTTTAAGTTGATGATTGGTTGAATGTTTGTTTCAATATTGGGTCGTGGATTGCTTAAGTAACTAAGTCTTTGCTGTGTGTTTAATAAATCAACAAGAGATTAAGAATTCTTCAAAAGAATTAAAGGAAAATTTTAATAACCCAATTCACCGCCCCTCTTGGGACTACACCTTAACTTTCAAGGTAAGGAGAATAAAATTGTACCAGCTTTTTCATAAGTTAAACCGGATAATTTCGAGTATTTGAATTATATATTTATAGTTTGATTTTGTGAATGATTTAGGCATTTGAAAATATGGGATTTTGACTATAATATATATATATATATATATATATATATATTTGGGAAAACCTATGTGGCATGAGAATATCCTTTCATAATTAACTAGTTGTAATACTATTCGATTGTGAATACAGTTTGCTTGTGAATACTGTCTGTTTGGGGAATATAGTTTGTTTAAGAATACTGCTTGGTTGTGAATAATGTTTGGTTATGAATACTCCTTGGCGGTAAACGTTGTTTGGTGGTGAATACTATTCGATTGTAAATACTATCTGTTTGGGTGAATATTGTCTGTTTGTGAACATAAACGTACTGTGAAATGCGTAACTGCCCTACGTGGGTCATGTACTGTGAGATACGTAGCTGCCCTATGTGGGCCACGTACTGTGAAATACGTAACTGCCCTACGTGGGCCATGTACTGTGAAATATGTAACTTCCCTATGTGGGCCATGTACTGTAGGATACGTAGCTCCCCTACGTGGGCCACGTACAATGAAGTATGCAGCTACCCTACGTGGGTCACGTACTGCAAGGTATGTAGCTGCACTAGGTGGGCCACATACTAAGTTTAATGGACTGTATTGTATCATCTGTGGATGAAATGTGGTATATATGTTTGTTGGCTATGTGAGATAATTGATGTGAATGTGTGTGTATACTGGTATGTGAACTTAAATGCATAAATATTTATGGCAAAGTAAATCTCTCTGCCCAGGGGTTTATTGTGAAAGGTGAGTGCCCTGATCGGTATCAGTTATAGCCATACCCGAATCAAAGGGTATGGTTACAAACATTGTCAGAGTAGAGGGAAGGTACATATATGGGCGTGTAATCTTCCCAATCCTTAAGAACTTTTGCTATAAATATTGGTTTTGTTTGTGTGACTATAGTTTGTATGCGCCTTGACAG